>NC_056725.1:1298421941-1298651941 GCF_019279795.1 Protopterus annectens | reverse complement strand
CAGTGCCCGAAGGTCCCATTCACTGTAACAGGGCACACCATTACTTTGACATTTTGCACTTAATGCTCAACATGGTCAATTCCAATATAAAATGTCAAAGCCCTACATTATGGCATGCCTGGAAATATTTTCAGCATCAGGCATAGGATTCTGGGAGTACTTATTTTTGGAACTAAGCACAGTGTAAGCTCTAGCTATCCCAATTATAAAATGTTTTGGAATCCAACAGTAGATAATTATAGCTCAGAAAGCATTCATTCTGGAAGTGCAAAATATGACCATTATAACTCTGATGGATAGAAGCTATGGGCTTTAACTCACACTATCATTTGCTTTTTTTCTATACTGTATAAAATGTTTCCTATAAGCTTTGGCAGTAAGATCAGAACATTTGAACAAGATGATCCTCACCTTTATGTAGTCAAAACAATCTGAATCATTTGTGCTTGATACAGTGTGGACTGCCTTACTCAGTAGCAGAGAGGTTAACTGTTTTTGATCAGTTTTGTATTGATTGCATGTCCTTTCAAATACTAATAAATTATCAAAGTTATCCTTTCTTGATAATGAGGAAAAAGTTGGTGCTAACCTTGACATCCAGGTTTTGACTTCTAATCCAAATGTGCCTTTGATGTAGGGTCAGCATAATGCTCTCCTGCTGGTGCTGTTTTTTTCTTCTCACTTATTCTCATTTTCCTGCACCATAACCATGTCATGTTGAGGCTATCTTTACTCCTTTACAACTTGCTCATGCTCCATTTGCAAATTAAGTTATTTCATTCTCTTAATTCCTTCCAGACATGTTACTTCCGGCTCTAGCAGTTGTCTTTTCAACTCATTTGGCATTCTGAGGCCATCAGGAAATTAACTAAATTACCATACTGTATGCTCTGCACCTTCAAACACTACCTGGTTGTATTCAGTTTCAATGTACACATTTCAGCTACATGAGACTATTATTACTCCCTCTATAGAATCACAGGCATAGAACATTCCCTTTTTGCAGTTTTTAGTTAGCTCCAACACTGACATTTTTTCATACTCTGCTTGTGCCAATAGCTATGCCAACATGGTAATGGCATATTGGGAATTGGAAAATATTTTAGAAAATGCTACTTTTGAAAGGAACCTAGTTTACTACAAAAGATTTGCTGATGGTGTGTTCTTGCTTTGGCAAGGTACACCTGAAGAACTTCAGGATTTTGTGCAGATGATTTTACCTGTTACACAAGTTCTCTGAAATTTGTGGTTAATAAGTCAGATAGAAGTATTGATTTTTATTTTTTTAGAAGTAAATTTATCAATAGGCTCTTCGGGAAGTTTTAAAACAAGTATTTTTAGGAAAACATGCTGGAAGAATAAAACCCTACACCGCACAAGTATGAACCCCAATTATGGTTATAAAAATGTATTATAGAGGCAGTTTTTATGAGCCTCCAGAATACACACAGATGATTTAGAACTTGAAAGGGTATTCAGTTCTATGAGTAATGAATTTATAAATAGGAGGTACAAGAAAAATGAAGTGAAATATTCAGTCAGTGAAGTAAGGTTAACTAGGAAACAGAAGGGTACACCTTATTTTTCTAAATCTAGGTGCAATAAAGAAAACTTTGGAAGTCATGAGAGAAAGGGTAGAAATAATGCAAATGAAACTCTGACTTAGTGCAGTAATATTAACATGGTATGTGATGTTATAAAGAACTGGCCCATTTTTGTTAACTGATGAAGGACTTAGAAGGGCTGTAGGGGATAATCCAGGATTTTGTTTTAGAAATGGGGTGTCACTAGAAAAGAGACTGTGTTACATAAAAGGAAAAAAAGGAATCTCTGGTACATTCCGATAGAATAGGCACATACTCTTGTAGGTCCTATAAGGCATGTGGGTCTATTACTACCAATAATTAATTTATTCATCTGACAACTAAAATAGAACACTCTCCCCAGCTGTATGCAGATTGCAAAAGTAAAGATTTAGTATATTTAGCTATGTTCAGAAATTGCCCAAGTTACTATGTGGGAAAGACGAATCACAATTTGCAAGAGTGATTTTTTGAGCATTTTAGAGGATATTACAATATCCAGCCTTGCTGCAACCTTCCCTCAAACCAACTGCAAAAATAATTCTTCCCCACCAAATTCTTTATCACATGACACTATTTCCTCTCTTCCCACCTTTTCTTTCTCCCCTATACCCACTGCTACTATCATGAAAATCACTTCTTAAGCTGAAACCTGGCACTAGTGCTCCTGACAACTTACCCCCCTGAACATCTTCAATTATCTGCCAAGGCCATTGCCTATCCCATCAGCATACTTCTTAATAGATTTATCCAGGAATCCTACATACCTAATATCTGAAAGAAAGCATTCATTCTTCTTCTCCATACAGGTGACAACAACACACAGACAGCTCCAGTTTTCGACCTATTGCCATTCTCTCCCCCTTTCTAAAATTCTTGAAAAATGTATCCATAATCAACTTCTAGACTATCTACTTCAGGATCAACACCTCTCTCCAACTCAACATGGATTTAGACCCGGCCACAACACAACCACTGTTCTTATATCATTCATGGATACAGTCAATTGAGCTTGAGATGATGGCAAAACTGTATCTTCATGTTTTCTTTACCTTTCTAAAGCCTTTGATACTGTATCCCATCCTTTACTTCTCTCCAAACTCTCTAATCTGGGTACCTCCCTCCCCCAACTCTAAACTGGTTCACTAATTACCTGACAAACAGGCAACAATCTATTAAATGGTACAACTCTTTCTCCCCATTCCTCAACACATCCACCGTCACTCCCCAAGGTTTTATTCTTGGACCTCTTCTCTTTAGTATTTTCATCAATGACTTTTACTCTACACTTATTAATGGTTCAGTGATACAATATGCTGATGACTCAACCATTATTTACTCCGCCTACCCTATTACTGAACTTCTTCAAATAATCCAGAATGCCTTTTCTTATACTGAAACTTGGATGACCAATAATCATCTTTCCCTAAAGCCTAACAAAACCAAACTGCTGCTATTTACCCCCAAGAAAAGCAGTTCCTTAAATAAGGCAGATTTTACCATACACTCTGAAAACATGACCCCTATAGCAGTAGTCTCTCACACACAAAGCTACTAGGAGTTATATTGGATGAAACCCCATCGTTTGACTTCCATGTTCATAGCAATATCAAAAAAAAAAACACACACTAAAAACTAGGCACCCTTTACAGGCACAAAAACACTCTTAATTGTGCAACTAAGCAAACCCTTGCTTTAACCCTTCTCTATCCCTCTCCTATATGGTGCTCCACTCTTCATTAATATCCAGTCCTCCTTGAAAACTAAGCTTCAGTCCTGTTACAATAAAGTTGCCAAGTTTGCAACCAATACAAAACACTCCTCCCATCACTGCTCTTCATTATACTCTCTTAATTGGCTTGAGCTCCCACATCAATTAACATACCTACAATTAATCATGGCACATAAAATTATTTACAATCCCTCAGATTGTCTTGCTTTCTCTTCTATACTAACTCACTATCATCCAACTAGACCACTCTGATCAGAAAACCAACTTCTTCAACTTAAAAAACCTAAACTCCCAGCTGGTCACATGCTTTATTCTTTCTCTATTGCTAATCTATGGAATACTCTCCCATTATCTATTAGTAATGTCTCTTTCTTCAAAAAATCTCTCAGACTACATCTCACCACTCTCTGGCTGGCTTTGCACATGCATCAACTCTTACCCTCCTAAAACCTGACTCCTACTTAAGTTTTCTTCATCCTTTTCACCTTCTTCCTTCCTACTAATCCCTCCTTACTAATAATGACTACATCTACTAAAAGTCTCACCTAAATCTACCAAATGGTTACTCCATCTGGAAAGTCATGCCTCACAGGACTGATTATCCTATACTTTCAAAATAGCATGAATTGTATTTGAATTGTACTGTTCAATCTACTACATGTGCCTTGTGCTTGTTTCTCTGCATTGTATAATCTCATATTGAATGCATTCTATTGTATATCTGTACTATGCATTTGTTCTACTAACTGTTTCTGTTATTGTGTATTGTCAAACTAATTTGACTTGTGGAGCTTTTCTCCCCAGGCCTCCAATGAAAATGGGCTCTGATTGGCCCAGTGGACTTTCCCTGTAAACAAATGCAAATAAATAAATAAATAAATACATGTAGCATCAAATGCTCTTAATAAACATGTAAAATCTAATGGACATAGCTTTGAGTTTATGGTGTTGCAGTTGAGTTATCTGAATATCAGAGGAGGTAGTTTAATAGATAGAATGTGATGAGTTGAAATGGATCCTAATTCTGCAGGCAGATAAAGGCTTTGGCCTTAATGGCAATGTACCTTTAAAACCAGAGCAAAAAGCTAGGGGGTTACCTCACTGATTTTAATTAGGTATCCATGATTACTACATTTTTTGAATTGCTTAATTAAATTGTATGAAATTGCTATTTTTATTTAAACTGCGGATTTGTGTATTTTTGTATGGTCTGATAAAAGTGCAAAAGCACAAAAGTGCTTCCCTGTGAAATAAATATATGACTTCAGCCTAGGTGGGTGTTTTTTTTTTTTGTTGTTTTAGTGATTCAGTTTTTATTAACCAACCTTTAATCACAGTGTTTGCTTTGAACTGCTGATTTTTTCCTTACTCCAGAGAGCTCCCTTTTGCCTGTTTCATATTTATTCTGAGTAAAAAATAAAATAAAATAACTGTTCTGCAAGACATTCTGCTTAACACTTACCTTATAGCTGCAAGGTTATACATAGTTTAAGATGGCCAAAGCTGTTTTAGCAACTATACAAATCCAATTTATAAGATCTAACAGCTGCTTACCAACTGATAAGAAATGGACAGGAATTATGGGCTTTAACTTATGAAATGCCACCACCATCGATATTTGTGTGTGATGAGACCAGCATTGAATTCCATCACTAAATCCCATTAATATGCAAAAGCAACTGTCCTTGGGGGAGTACAATAAATGCATACTGCTGTCTTTAGTAATGTCCAATCCATGACATGCCTAAAACAAGCTTTACACTGTGCAGCTACAGATCAGTTATAATTGTTCATCTCAGACTGAGCCCAGTACATTTCACTGCACTGCAATTTTACCAGAAGCAATAAACTCAACCAGAGTTGATCTACCTCACATACACAGTCTCTCTCTCTCTTGTTGATACACAGACACACACACTTTTTCAGACTAGAAGCATGAGTGGTAAATCCACAGCTTCAGTGCCCTCCATTTACAAGTTTATTGTACACTTGCACTAGTTAGTCAAAACTAACATGATTAAATGCACCTTACTGTTTACCTATAAATTAAGCAAACTTTTGAATATCTGAATGGCATCAGGAACTTAAGTACTAACACTTCAAATGGCAGATGCCCACAGTTCTATCCATGAAATGCACAAACACTTAAGCTAATAAGTAAAGTATCAACCACAGGCACAGAAGTTGTAAAATAAGGTTTGTTATTTGAAATAAATAAGTTAAAGAATTTATTTTCAAATAAATATGTGAACAGCACAGAACTTGCTTTAAAAATTGAAAATGAAACATATAAATAGAGAGATAATGTTAATGGAAAATATTTAGCATCTATACTAGAAACTATCTGCTTCTGGTTAAAAGATACACTGATCCTTTGTGGTTTCTGGCTTTTAAGTTAAAAATAGAATTTTAGAATCCTTACAGGCATATTATTAACAACTGGACACTGTCTTCAGCAGACAGATGGCAGTAACTCCTATAAAAATTGTAACTTCCATAACAAACTTAGACTTGGGTTCAGAAAGTCTTACCCTTATGTAGGAAACTTAACTCAGAAAGTTTCCACACCAAAGTAAGCCTAACCAATTTAGAGATTGCTCTTCTGCTACTGTGTTCTGCTGATGGTGGCCAAAGCACAGACAGTGGTCTCACTGGCAAAGCCATATTCAAACGTGACATTCTGAAGGAGGGACTAATTTAAATAAACCACATGTTTTTCACCAAAAACATCACTGGCAGCAGATTATCATGGTAGAATAATTCTTTGAATTACTCTACTGAGTTATGTTTTCTTATTAGGGGAAAGTAAATGTCAGTCACCCATTCTTCCTTATTGGACTGATTGTGGCTCATTTTTCAAGTACAGGAAATTCATCTCTGTGGTATAGTGGCTGTTAAAGGGTTTCCTACGAATCAACTCTTCTGCTGCCCCTTTTTTCCCCAATAGCTAACTGCTATTCATGCAGGCATTCCCTACTAGCTCATAAACCAGCCTGATAGAAATGAGCTTAGGCAATCCATTCAAGTGTGTTAGTCTAGTGAATTTGCACTGAATTCTTTGAAGCAAACCAAACATATATTTTATTTTATGCACAGCATGTACTAGCAGAATGCATGTTTGTATGGTTCACGTTTCTGGGGTTGGAATGTACATGAACAGGAGAAACCTATTACAAAATTACAAATCTATTTGCTGTAGCATCAGACTGGAAGATGCATAAAGTGTACAGGCAGATGCACAATTTGCTCTTGTACTTGACCCAACTTGATACATAAATGTGCTTTTATTTTCCTCCAGGGATGTAAACCATTCTTACAAAGCTTTAATGGAAATAGTTAAAGGCTATTAACCAGTAACTCCTGCTTTCACTGTTATTCATTTACTGGATCATTTGTACTTAAGTTACATTAAGAAGCTGTGTTTAGCAACTGCATTTCTATATATCTGTGTGTGTGTGTGTGTGTGTGTGTGTGTGTGTGTGTGTGTGTGTGTGTGTGTGTGTGTGTGTGTGTGTGTGTGTGTGTGGAAATTTTGGTTTGTCTGGAAATGGTAATATTATGATCAAAAAGGTGATATTATAATGTTCAGTATTAAGTGTAAATTGGATCCCCCATTTATTTTCATTGAGATATTCTATAAACTCCTTGGCATAGAGTACATCACTCCGCCATACCATCCAACAATCATCCAGATATCTATCTGGTTCAAAAATATGTTGTGATTGTCATAATATATCAATTGTTCCTCCAAAAATCCTATAAAAAGGTTGGCGTAAATGGGAACAAAGGATGCTCCCATCACCGTACCTTGGACCTGCCAGTGACACTGCCCATTAAAATAAAAAACATTTTTAGACAACACATGTTCCGTCAAACAAACTAATAATGTGTTGAAACAAGGAGTGTATAAGTCTGATTAATCCAGCCAGTATTTGATGGCCTCTAATCCTGCCCAATGTGGAATGCTGGTGTATAACAAGGTGACGTCTAATGTGCATAGATACCAGCTAGGTTCTAATTGTGTATCCTGGATGATATTAAGAAATTGTGTGGTGTCTTTGATTCTAGACCTTACCAGAGGTAACAAAGGCTGTGAGTATTCAGTTAAAAAGCTGATAAAGGTTCTGTTAAAGAGGCCCTGCCAGATACTATGGTCGTCCCGGAGGATTAGTTGAATGCTTGTGTATCTTAGGCAATAAATAAAGATATTGTGGTTGGGGATCACAAACCTTATGTTGTTTACAAGTTTTTGAATAAATAATGCCTTCCTCCATGGCTAGGCCTAGAAAGAAGTCAATTTCCTTCTTAAAATTGGGAGTTGGATCTATGACCATTTGTATATAAGAATGGACGTCTGATAACTGTTTTACTGCCTTGGTCTGATACATATTCCAGTCATGACAACTACCGCCCCACCCTTGTCCGGTGGCAGAATAGCTAGATCATGTTTCTTGCTAAGATCTTGTAGGGCTAGCTGTTCAGGTCTGGATAAATTGGGCTTTATACGGTGTATTTCATGATGAAAATGAAGATCTTTGAGTACACACTCCTTGAACACTGCAACATGTTTGTCCATGGGGGGCATAAAACTAGATTTCCCAAATCGAAAATTGGTAGATCTTTGAGTATCCTGTGTGTCAGAAAAAAATATTTTTAGGTTAAGTAATCTGCGGAAGGCATTGACATCATCCACTAGGGTATGTTCAGGAACCAAAAAAGACGATACAAAGTTGAGACCCTTATTAAGCAATTTTATTTCAGCTTCGGACAAGTTATAGGAGGTGATGTGCACATTGTCAATGTTCAATGAGATGTTATCTTCTCTAGTAACTGCTGAATGTTGTGTATGCCTTCTGTTTCCTGCCCCCCCCCCACATTTCTTATGTCTAAAGGGTCTCTGGTTTCCTTTTGGCCACTGGAGATTCTTGGGTGGATAGAGAATCTAAATCAGTGATAGATGATGAATCATCCCCTGATATCCCACTATAACCCTGTTTTTTGTTTCTTAATATAGATTGTAGTCTTGTATTTCTATTGGTTACCTTGGGACCAAAACCATAGAAGCATACATTTTTGTGTCATAAAGGGTTTTCCCTTATCGTAATCCATAGTGTCCCTCTGAAATTTATGAGTTTTCTTCTTAATCAGTTGTTCCTCTAATAATGATAAATCTTTAGCCAAATTATTTAAATATTTATTAAAAAAGGGCTCTGCTTCATAAACTTTAACCTCCTCACAATTGGCAGTGACTTCTAATATGCATTTATTAATAGTGCCTAGTTTATGTTTACTGTAATTGACAGAATTGAATGTAACAAAACATGTAAATCAGGATGGCATTCTATTTTAAACCAAAAAGAGTCAGGATGGATTATTAGGCTAGGTGCACTATTTAGTCCTGGCCTGAGTGAGTTAAGCTAGTCTGCTTAATTGTTTAAACCATTAATGGATGATTGCAATCAATTCTTCTGATTTTTTTCCTATATAAGCATGTGGAAGTGTCTATTTACATTAATGCACTGAAGAAGGATATTACTCAGCTGAAACCAGTTTGCTGCTTATGGATTTTTTGGGTTTCCCCTAATAAATATATTTAAAGATTATTTGCATCTTCTCCTGGTACTGGATATTTTCTTTTGGATACATTCCTAACAAATTCTTCATGGTCGTCCCTTTGTTTATACAGAGCCCATGGACATAGTGACCACAGGCACCTCTCAAATGGACTGGGGGGGTCATTATTTGGACAAGACGGTCCAAGGTACTTGGTCCCCATTAGATGCCAACTTGCACATCAATGTCCTGGTGATAGCAGTGCTTCTTGCATTGCAGGCCTTTCAGACAGCTCATCCGCAGGGGACTATTGCAATCCAAGTGGTCAATATGTCAGTGGTTTGGTACATCAACAAGCAGGGAGGAACCAAGTCTTACCCCCTTTGTTGAGAAGCCCTCAGAGTGTGGCAGTGGGCAACCTCTTCCAATCACTTTCTAATAGCAATGCACATTCCAGGAAGTTCCAATGTGATTGTAGACAAGCTGAGCAGATGCATCCTTCAGCATCACAAGTGGTCTCTTAATCTAGAAGTGGCAAAAATAATATTCCGTCATTGGGGTTAACCTTGCTGCAACCTGCTCCCATCTCTCCTGAATAACAAGTGCAGCAATTACTTCACCCTGATTTCTCCTCTGGGAAAGACATCCAGAGATGCTCTCCTCCACAATTGGCCCCCCGGTCTCCTGTATGCCTTTCCCCCAATACCTCTAATTCCCAAATTTGTACATAAAGCACTCAGGTTGAAAAGCACAGTAATCCTCATTGCACCCTTTTGGCCTCAACATATTTGTTTCCCCTTTCTTTGATCTTTTCTGATTCAGCAACCTTGGATTCTGGACCCGGTTGCAAAACTTCTGTCCCATTCAGATGGTCTTGTTCACCCAAACATTTTGAAGCTAACTGCATGATTCCTCCAGTTCCATTAGTTGCCAGATGTCCTACTATTTCATCTCAAGTACTCCACATCCTCTTGTCCGCTCATAAACCTTCCACTGGAAAACTGTACTCTAGTAAGTGGAAGAAATTTACCACTGGGATTATGAAAAGCAAATTAACCCCTTTTCTGCTTCCATAAAGCATGTTTTAGACTTTTTAGCCTCTCTATTCAATGACGGAGCTTCTCCTTCCACCATCAGATTACAATTGACTGCTATCTCTAACTTTCATGATGGTTTAGAAGATCATTCTTTAGTCTCTCATAGACTTTGTAAATCGTTCCTAAGAGGCACACTTTTGTTAAAACCTCCATTCAAAGATCCCACTTCTCCTTGGGACCTGAACTTAGTATTACAGGCAGTAATACATTCCCCCTTTGAACCCTCTGCAGAATGTGATTTGAAATTTATATCTTGGAAAACACTGTTTTTGGTAGGCATTACTTCTGCCAGAAGGATTTCAGACATCCAGGCCTTATCCTCTGAACCTTCTTACCTAATTTTCCATAGGACAGGGTATCTTTACGAACTAACCCCTCCTTTCTACCCAGGTAGCATCAGAGGTTAATATTAACCAGATGATTAATTTACCAGTACACCAAAACAACTAGAAATAGATTATTAACAAAAAACAAACACTACAAGAAGTCAGTGTAGCAGGAGGAGAATAAAGTGCCACACTGACTTCTTGTAGCATTTGTTTTTTGATTAATTTACCAATTTTCTTCCAAAATCATTCTAACAAAGGAGAATATGCCTACATTTACTAGATGTCCATAGACAATTACATTTCTACCTTCACAGAATGAAAGAATGAAAGACATAAAACAATCAAGTCAACTGTTTACTTCTTTTTCCAGTGCAAAGTTAGGAAAGACAGTCAGCAAGATTACTCTAAGTGGCTGAAAGATTGTAGTTCATTCATTTATGATAAGAACAAAGTTACCTTGCCTAAACCTGTCAAAGTACATTCTACAAGGTCTATAGCCACTTCAGTGGTCTTCCAATCTAGAGCTTCAATGGATGATATATGTGCAGCAGCTATTTGGGCTTCTCCCCACAGGGGTGTAGCTAGGATTTTCAAATTTGTACTGACAGCTCCCAAACTGCTACCCCCCTCCCCAGCCAAGCTACGGCCATTCTCGTAATTCACGGTTCGCTCTTTTAGTGTCGATGAAGAGGCATTCGCTGTAATGCCTCTTCAGTAATATAATATAAATTCACTCAAACTCGGTTCCTTGAATTGAAAATTAACCTGAAATGTCAGTTCTTTGAAAAATGCAGCATGGTAGTTGGGGTAGAGACTTTATGCTTTTGTTTTCTGTAACTAAGGTACAGGTTTTGAGCTTGAGTAAATTACTAACCACCTGCTACCACTAACTAGGATGTTTCATTCACACACACACCCCTACCTACCTCTTAGTGCAAGAAATATGGACAAAGCCTAAAATAAACAGGGACAGATATTAAATAATGTTCTCGTGAACTTAGAAAGTTGCTAGAATAACAGGATTTGTGCTAGTATGAATTTTTCTAAAGGAAATGAAGTCTGAAGCTCAAATGTCTGTCATTATTTAGCAACTTCAGCCTTCAATGATTTTCTAGAAAATCACAAAATTTATGAGGAACAGACAAAAAATATGGGGCAAAATTCTGGACATTCTGCAAAATGTGGACAGTTGAGAGGCATGCTACCTACCACACACACACACACACACACACACACACACACACACACAACCTCTCAACCTCTTACAGCAACAAACTCATAAATAAAACTGAGGCAAAGGCCCAAAAATAAGGACATTTTTTTTTAAATATTGCTCTTATAAACTTAGAAAGATAATAGAATAGTAGTAGGTCTTGCATCAGTACGAATTTTCTGAAAGGTATGAAATCTGAAACTGAAATGTCTGCATTATTTTCTAACTTCAGTCTTTAACAATTTGCCACTAATTTGCCAGAAAACTGCAATTTTATGAAAAACGGACCAAAAATGTGATGCAAAAATATAAAATTGCCAGACAATACAGCTGGGAACCTGTCAAAGGAGGGACACCATTTTAATATGAGCACAGTTAACTTAGAGCAGCTGACAAAATTAGAGAATCTACATGCATTTCTGAAATAAAAGTAATGTATAACTCTGATCATTACAGTTATTTATAAAAGTAAAGTAAACCCTCTATGTTTTCTTCCAAAATTGCTATTTTGTGGATGGATCATTAGGGGAAGAGCAACATTTTGAGCCAAAATCAGGGACAGTTGAAGTTTGGCTATGTCTAATTCTATAAAGCAATTTATTTGCATGTACCTCTCAACCTGTTAATGCAATAAATCTGGACAAGGCCAAATATATTGAGGGTACATATAAACAGTACTAAAAATTGCTCTTGTATAAACTGGGACAGTTGATAGAACAGTTCTTATTTTAGCATGCATTTTTCTGAAGGTTATAAAGTCTGAAACTAGTGTGTCATTATTTAGTGACTTAATTCCTAAATCATTGAAAACCACAAATTGAGGAACAAACCAAAAATAAGAAGCAAAAAATCTATTCATTCTTTGAAAATCTGGACAGTTGGGAGGTATAGTTCAGCTGGGGCTGTCTAAGTTTGCCGCCCTTCCCCCTCACAAAACCATGGTCGAATGGAGCCTCCCCTTGCAGCCATTCCAATGATCCATTACTTTGCTATTTCACTCCATTTACCATAAACACTAATGTGCATACTGATTTACTTCTATGATGATTTGAACTTCATTTGAAAGTTTTATTTTGCATTTTACAGCACAAACACTAAGACATCTGCTAAACAAACTTGGCATTAAAACTTCTCTGCCCTTGAAACTCACATTCATTGAAACAACATTAAAACCCACATTCAAAGAAAAATACATTTTACCCGTGGCAGATAAAAATTAATTCTGGGCTTCTTTTAAATCATAGGCCCCTTGCATATGAAACATACATGTGCTATTTGATACACCTTCCTATTGCTTTGAACATTTTTCCAGTAAACAATGAAACAAAACTGCCCAATTCAGAACATTTCCATCATAAAACATCTAGTCAAACTTTTACAGTCCACCATTATCAGTAAATAATATGCACAATCTCTGAAGTAGTAAAAAAAGTCATCTAAATAATTCCATGTTAAATAAATCTAACTAATGAAGAGGTTGCTGCTAGCAATCACCTTTATATTTCATGACTTCACCAAAAAATAAAGTGTCTGATGCCCCTGAGGAATAAATTGCCTAAATTACATTAATAATAAGCTAGTAATATTGCAATAGGAAATGGATGGCAAACTGATAACAGGCTCATAGTTAGTGTCTTAACTTTCAGTACATCAGCATTCACCCCTTATGGAAGTAGAACCAACAACCTTCTGCATTAAAAGCAAGTACACAACATTTTGTGCTACTCGCAATGTGAGCCGACTTAGCATAATCAGCACTAAACTTCTCTTCCCCTGCAGCTCTCAGCTCCTTGTAAAATTTACGCAATACTCAACTACATCTCAACTTCGCAGCACAAGAAGTCTGGAAAAAGCCAAATTTATTGGGGTGGGTCAAAAGGGCAAAAATCAGGAACACATTAAACATTGCTTGTATAATCTTGGAAAGCTGCTAGAATAAAATGCTGTGTTACCATCATATGTTTTACTGCCAAGGTCACTGTGCAAAATAGTCAGAACAACATACCACTATGCCAAATCACCTGCTTTGTGAAAGAGAGAAAGACTGAAACTTAAATGGCTATCATTTAATGAATTCAGTTCTCACCATAGCTGTCAACCTCTTAGCACAAAACACCTGGACAAACCCAGTAATGAGGGAATACAGCCCTCAAACATATT
This sequence comes from Protopterus annectens, assembly GCF_019279795.1. Taxonomy (NCBI): domain Eukaryota; kingdom Metazoa; phylum Chordata; order Ceratodontiformes; family Protopteridae; genus Protopterus; species Protopterus annectens. The sequence continues at coordinate 1,298,638,274 of NC_056725.1, read as the reverse complement.
CAGTGAATTCAGTTCTTGCCATAGCTGTCAACCTTAGCACAAAAAACCTGGACAAAGCCAATAACAGGGTATTACAGTCCCAAAAATAAGGACAAATTTCAAATAGTCATAAACTTAAAAACATTGCTATAAAAAAGGTTGTGTTAGTATATATTTATTGCTAGAATAAAAAGTTGTTTTACTATGTCACAAACACAGGGATAAGATGCAGACTCCACACAGAAGGCACCCCAGCCAAGAATCAAACCAGAAAACCTATAGCTGTGAGGCAACAATACTGCCACTGCACCATCAAATATGTAAGGAAGTAAACATTCAGAAACCTGAAGTCTGAAATTTAAATGCCTGTCAATTTGTTAATCAGGACAGTCTGACTTGGAACAAAAAAAAAAAAAAACAATTCTCAGCAGAGGCCCAGGAAAAAATAATGCAGACATGTCTTTGTAACATGGGAGGACACAAAAGCAAACCCACACAAACACAGGGAGAAGATACAGACCCCCCCACAAAGAAGGCACCCCAGCCAAGAACCAAACCCAAGAACCTATAGCTGTGAGACATCAATGCTACGTTGCTACCACTGCACCATCAAATTTCAAGCATTGCAATATTTAAAAAACACAGATATGATACAGATATTGATCAGATCAAATATGAGGCAAAAATCTGCAATGTTTTAGCAAATGGTGGTGGGTAGGGAATTCAGGTCTTTAACACCTGCATACAAGGTACAGGGTTCAAGCCTGAGGTATTCCCTACCACACCACCATGAGTAATCACCAGTACATCCCACCTGGGGCATTTACACACACACACACACACACACACTCTCTCTCTTCATATTACTCACCAACCCTCGGTTCTAAATAAAGTCCTTGAAGTGAGACCAACAAATCCTCCCGCTTCGACCAACATAAGTCCTTGAAATCCTCCCGCTTTGACCAACATAAATCCTTGAAATCCTCCCGCTTCGACCAACATAAATCCTTGAAATCCTCCCGCTTTGACCAACATAACACTTGCATCCTCCTGCTTGAAAATGCATTTGAACTGACATGCGCAGTGAGCTCCATTCCGACTGGCAACTCTGATGAGCTGATGTCATCGTCATGCACTAGTAAAGCGCGAAAAAGAAAATTTAAAAAGCTACCCCCCTTCTAAATACGTTGTACTGAAATCAGTATAGTGCGTATGCCTCCCGACGTCCCTGTCTCCCCATACCTTTATTACTCATTACAAACTGGACTTGGTCTCTAGGGGAAGATCATCCATTGCCTTGATAGTGGTAAGGAATATCTTTCCTTCAGTTCACACAATATTTTAGGCAGCTGGAGACTCTGTCAAGGATAAAATGAAGATTGACAACATCAGATAAAGAAGTTATCTACTCATCGTAACATTCCATCTGTGTTGCCTATGTTCATTTATCCTTGACTCCTCTCTCTGCTCCATCCCCCGACCTCAAAGATTTTTTTTTTGGTGGAGTGGATCACATACACTTGAACTGTTATGTTATTCAAACACAGCAGATATGGCTTCCATCTGGCTTTTATATATACACATACACACACACACACACACACACACACACACACACACACGTTTCACTTCAGAATCCTGAAATATCACAATCCTGAAAATTCAAAATCCTGTAAACTCAAAATCCTGAATCCCAAAATACTGTAAATATACAGGACACAAAGAATGACAATATTCCAGTACAAGGACACAAAGAAACACATACAAGACAAAGGATAGCACTTTTCACCAAGTATGGGCAGGGGGGCAAGCCCCCCTGCACCCCCCATGTGGGGGACTGCACCCCCACACCCCCTGCTAATTAAATATATGAACTCCAAGATTGCACTCCATAGAAAAAAATGGCAAACATACCATCACATGTTCCATGACTGCCTGTTGTAACCTTAGTAATCTTCCCTTTTAAATTGCTATACTACAACATAACTCATGATAGTGTAGTGAAGTGGAATCTTGGAGTTGATATATTTAAGTAGCAGGGGGTGTGAGGGTGCACCCCCCCACATTGGGGGTGCAGGGGCCTTGCCCCCCTACTTATATTTGGTGGGATGTAATATGGTTTGTGTTGTCTATAGTCAGTATATGTCGCCTGCGTGTTTTCAATGTTTTGGGATTCAGGATTTTGAATTTTCGGGAATTTGGCTTCAGGATTATGATATTTCAGCATTCTGAAGTGAAACCATATATATATATATATATATGTATATTTGGTTTATTTGTTTCTATATCTTCAGCAAACTCGATCTCAGGTAATTTAGAGAGAGAGATTCTGAGTAAAAGTGAAGCTCAAGAGTTTTTGGGTGGCATCAGCTGTAATAGGTTCATAGGTTCATAGGTTCATACTAGGCTATCTGCCCGAGGGCATTTACAAGCCTAGCCCATAGTTTTGTGGCTTACGCCACCCCTTTAGTATGGGGAACTATACCCATTATTTTGCTGTGCCTCTGTTGAGCAGTGACACTGAGGTAATCCCTGGGGTATATCTGCGATCTCCCATCCATTGGTCAAGATTTCTCTTGAACAAGGCCAGCGAGGTGCTCTGCCTCACATATACCGGGATTTTATTCCACAGCATAGGGAGTCTTTGGGTGATGAATCTATCCCTCCAGCACGTCCTATTAATAGCCGTGTCGAGGTTTAAGTCTCCCGCCCTTGTGGCTCTGACGGATCTAGATTTTTTGAGGTGAAGCATATTCATCAAATCTGGGTTTGACATGGCCTTGTATGTTAGGCAAAGGTCACCTCTGAGCAAGCGGTGGCGACTGAATAGAGCTGGAGTTCTTTCAGTCGGGCAGCATAGGACAGATGTTTGAGACCCTTTATCCTTTTGGTGAGGAACTTTTGTGGCCTCTCCAGCTGCTGCAAGTGTCGGGTCAGATACATTCCGAATGGGGCATTGTACTCAATCATTGGTCTGATGAGTGATGAGTATAGGGAGACTATGACCTCCCTTGATCTAGATGAGAATCCCTTCATGATAAGGTGGGCAATGTAGAAGGTCTTCCTAACTACTTTAGCTACATGGGTGTCGAATGACAGACTACTATCAACCTGGGTCCCCAGGTCCCTGATAACTTCTTCTGTACTCAGTGGATTGCCACCTATTTGGTAGCTAGGGGTAACCTTGTTTTTCCCGAAGGGTATGACTATGCATTTTTGGCATTTAACTTTAGGCCATGGCTCTGGCACCAGTTATCCGTTTCTGTGAGACCCTTCTGAAGGATATCTGTGTCAGATGTGTTTTCTACTATGGCCCAGTTTGCAGTCATCTGCAAACTTTGTCAGCCATAACCCTCCTGTGTTTGCTTGTACTTGGAAAAGTAGATGCCAAACAAGAGTGGGCCCAGGACTGAGCCCTGTGGTACACCACTTGTGACAGGCTTTGAGTCTGACATGGCGCCAGCAACTCTGACCCTGTGGGTTCTGTCACTCAGCCAGTTTGCAACCCATCTTGTGATGTATGGGTTAACATTTAAGCTGATGAGTTTTTCAATGATACCCGAGTGGGGTATTGTATCAAAGGCCTTCACCAGATCGAGGTAGGCTGTATGGACTGCCTTTCCCTCATCAATGGCTTTGGTGACTGCTTGAAAAAGTCAACCAAGTTTAGAAGGCATGATCTGCCTTTGACAAAGCCAAACTGGGATGGATCCAAAGTCTGCAAATTCCCTATGTCTTTATTTATGAGGTCCATTATGATCCTCTCCATGGCTTTGCAGATAAGGCTTGTCAAGCTAATGGGCGGTAATTTCCAGGGTCGGTGGAGGCACCGCCTTTGTGAAGTGGGACCACAGTTGCAGTGCGCCACTCCTGGAGTACGTATCCAGAGGTAAGACTATGATTAAACAGCTGTCCTAGCTGTGGGTTTAATTCCTCGTTGAGTTCGTGGAGCACACAGCCGGGGACACCATCAGGTCCCATGGATGCTGTGTTTTTTGCTTTGGAGAGAGCAGTTCTCACTTGGGCGTTGGAGATGTTTGGGGGGCTGCAATCGCTTGGTATAGATATCTCTCCTTTTGGGGGGGAGGGGGGGGAGAAGTTTGCACTGAACCTGTCAGCCAGTATGTTGGCAATGTCTGTAGGATCAGTAATCTTCACATCATTTTGAACTAGTTCTGAGCATATCTGGGAGTTTCCTCCCAGGTTTCTAACATAGCTAAAGAAGGTTCATAGATTATAGGTTCATAGATTAGTACTAAGCTGACTGCCCTTGTGAGCCATTTTAAGCCTAGCCAATTATCCCCTGTGAGATTCAATCCCTGTACCTTGTGTTTGTAAGGCAAAGGCATTTGAACTCCTTAAACAGAGAATTGCTAGTCCACCAACTCTTAGATACTATGATGTTCACAAACTAGTTACATTTTCCTGTGATGCTTTGAAATTTGGTCTTGGTGCAGTCATTCTACAAGATCAACCAGTTGCCTATGCAACGATAACTCTTAACCAAACTGAGATGCAGTATGCCCAGATCGAGAAAGAGCTTTTGGGAATTGTGTTTCCATGTTCGAAGTTCCATGATTATGTTTATGGTAGACCTATCCAGACCAAAACAGACCGCCAGTCTCTAGTCACTATCTTGAAAAAGCCTATGCATTCAGCTCCAGCTTGACTGCAAAGTATGATGCTAAGATTGCAAAAGTACAATTTCAATCTTGTCTACAAGAAAGGCAAACGTCTTTATCTTGCTGACACATTAGCCAGATAGTCCAGAATGACCACAGAATAGCAGGAGAATGAGAACCCTGATTTTGAAGTCATGGAAGTGAGAAATTTTTCTTCCACACATCTTGATGAGCTGAGAGATCACACAGCCACAGATCCAGTTTTACAAAGGCTCAACCACTTTATCAATCAAGGATGACCATCAAAGCAATCTAGTTTACCTCAAAAAGTGCAACCTTATTTTCCATACAGAGATAAGATTTTGTCTGACAAAGGTATCATTATGAATGGTCTGAAAGTAACTGTTCCAAAGTCCTTGCAACAAGAGTACATTACTATCTTGCATTGTAGTCACCCAGGTACTGCCTCTACCAAAAGAAGGGTGAGAGGACTGTATTTTGGCCTTCTATGTCACAAGACATTGACAGAGCACTTTTATCTTGTTCAGTGTGTAATAATACAAACCCACATCAACAGAAGGAACCACTTCAGCTAAACCAGATTCCCGGACTACCGTGTAAAAGTCTGCACAAAGTTATTTCTGATAATGGAAAACAGTTTAAAAGCCAACAGTTCAAAAGAATTGCTGAAGAATGGGACTTTACTCATGTCATGAGTAGCCCTGAGTACCCACAGTCAAATTGTTTGGCAGAATGTGTGGTTCACTGTGAAAAACAGTTATCAGAGAAGTCAAAATGAGATAATAGTGATGGTGGTGGGATTGCCATTTTGCTTAAAGACAATCTTAAATTGGCACAGCTTAACTCTACTCTACCTGATATCCCTAACTCAGAAGTTTCAGTAGCATGCCTAGATATGAATAATCATATAAGTCCATTATCTTTATAGCGATCTACCTGCCCCTGCTAATAACCTCCAAAATTTTGAAAACATCCCTGAATGGGCCTCTTCCAACTTCAGCCATGAAACTATTATACTTTGAGATTTTAACCTTGACCAGACTACCTGCTTTTCTAACCCCCCCTACTAACTTTATAAACCTGTACAATTTCTGTCAAAAAATTAACCACCCCACACGCATCAACAAACACACCAACAGACAATCCATTCTTGACTGGATTTTAACAAACAAATCCAATATTACCTATGATGCTGAGTGTCTCCCTGACACACTAAGTGATCACTTCCCTACATACTTCATTAGAAAACATACACACAATTCCTGTAACATTTCATTTAGCTACATTCACAATAAAAAAAAAACGCTTTTCTCCTACCTTATTTAATACTCTTCTTTAACAATATGACTGGGCACCTCTAAAAACTCTTCAGTTGGACAGTGCAGTACAGTAATTCAATAGTGCTTTCCGACAAATAATGATCTAGCCGCAATTAGAAAAATTTGTACCAAATCCAGACAGCTTCCCTGGTTGTCAAAAGACACAATTTTGTTACTAAAACAAAGGGACAGAGCCTGGTATCTCCTACCAACAACTTCGAAATCAAACCAAAAAAACTAATTAAACAAGACAAAAAAACTACTTCCAAACAAGTCAGCTAAAATACCAGAAAAATCCCAAAAGATTCTGACAAACAATCAACCTCCTTCTCAACCCAAGAAAACTTACTACCCCAGCCCCAAGTCTGACCAACCCAAATGATTGCACAGCCACTCAATTTAACTCCCATTTTATTAACTCAATAACCTCCCCACTAAACTGAACCCCTGTATCATACCTCCAACAACAATTCACCCTCCACTATTTCAAACCTATCCAAACAAGTTATGTTAAAAATCTCCTTTCTAAATGAAAACCTTGTACACTAGCTGCAGACCGGCTACCTGGTGACTTTCTACAACTAGCTACTAATTATCCTACATCTGTTCTCATTAACCATTCTATCTCTGAACAGTATGTACCACTCCTCTGGAAAATATCTCATGTCATACCCTTACATAAAGGCAGTCCCTCTACTGATGTATTCAACTACAGACCCATAGCCATTTTGTCACCACTTGCCAAAATCTTAGAAAAATGTATGCACAAACAGATATTAGACCACTTTCTGTCAAATAATCTATTATCTAAAACACAACATGGCTTTCGACCTAAGCATGGCACCAGTACAGCTCTAATTAGCTTTACTAATACTGTAAATTAATTCAAAAACAAAAACAACTAGTCTCTGCTACCTTCCTAGATATGTCAAAAGCATTTGACACTATATCTCATCAAATACTTCTCAATAAACTGGCTTTCTACCACTGCAGCTCTGAAGCCCTAAGCTGGTTGCATAGCTACCTGTCAGATAGGAAACAAGCCACTTTGTGAGACAATAAACTCTCCCTCAGCTCCCTATATGTGTAGAAGTTCCACAAGGATCTGCCCTTGGCCCACTTTTATTCACAATTGTTACCGATGACCTAAACTGCTCAGCAAATCCAGCCTCAATCATGCAATATGCTGACAATGCTTCCCTAATCTGCTCTGCCCCCTCCATCAAGGAACTCCAAGAAAAAGTCAGGCAGCCCTCCACAATATTGAAAACTACTTAACAGCCCATCAACTTACACTTAACCTCAATAAAACCAAGCTTATGGTCTTTTATAATACCTCAACAACAACCAACCAACCACCTATATCTAGTTCTTCCTCCAATGTCACAAAAATAGAACCTGTTGAACATACAAAACTTCTTGGTGTCACAACTGATAATGGACTTAAGTTTGACAAACACCTTCCACTAACAATAAAAAAGGTTCATGTCAAACTGGGTTCTCTCTACAGGGCTAAATCATCCCTGCTTTACTCTTTACAAATATTTACCAGTCTTTGCAAATCTGAACTGAATAACCTTGAGCCAAATTTGCCAGTAATCAGTCTCAAAGATCTCACCATTGCACTGCCCTTTTCCAGCTGAACTGGTTAGAGCTCCCTCTCCTGCTTCAGTTTGTGATATTTTTATCCTGGGGAAAAAAAAAAAATATATATATATATATATATATATATATATATATATATGTATATATATGTTTGTTTTTTCTGTATGGATAGTATAAGCTTATTGTACTACTGTTGTTATATACTTTTAGATACAATGTCAAGAAATTTGCATTTTAACTCCTATTGTAATTCTCATATGTAAAAATGTATAATTATGTAATCTCCCTTAGAGCTTTTCTCCCTGGATCTCCACTGAAAATGGCTTCTGGCCCAGTCGAACAGTACCTGGTTATCAAATGTAAATAAATAAATAAATAAATAATTTTCCTGAATTTCTTGAATCTCAGAAATCTTCCTTTTGATAAACATCTTGATTCACCTTCTCAGAGACTTCTGTTGAGACAAACCAGAACCACATTACCAATCAGTAGTCAATTTTTGGTTCCATGTGTCAAGAACAACAGGTCAGTGAAAGCCAATCTGTTGAAGAAATACCTAACCCAGAAGTCCTACTACAATAAAACCAACAAACTGCTCAATCCATTATGAGAAGGAGAAGTGGTAAGGATCCAGACGTCCAAAGGTTATAATTGGATTGGTGTCATGAAGAATATTTGCCCAGAGATAAGATCATACATTGTGGAATCACAAGGAGCAGTTTTTAGGCAGAATTGGAAACATTTGAGATCTGAGTCTATACCACTGCACATACCCTGTGAGAAAGACTCTTTATCTCAGAGTGAGTTGTCCTGTGTTCCAATTCCTGACGAAGTTACAGAGGACATACCCGTACTTGTGATGAATTCAGAAGTTCCTGATATGAGTTCTGCACCGCAGACTGCCCCTGTTGCTAAATTTGGTCCAGATTGTTATGTTACGAGATATGGTCGCATCTCTAAACCATGTAGCAGATATGAAGCAACTTGGACATGAACATTGTGTTTTGTTTCTAATGTATATAGCATGTCTAGCTCTGATATTGCTTTTACAAAGGGCAATCTTTTTAAGAGGGAGGATGTAGATGAATGTGTGTATGTACCTTTAAGAAGCTATCCAAGGGCTTGCACAAGTGAATAAATTACTGAACATGTGCAAGCTAGACTGCCATTTTGTAGTAAACCATTGAGATGTAAGCATGTGTGTATGTAAGGTCTGTCTGTTAGCCAGTTTGTTTGCATTTTATGATGCTGCTCTCCATCCTGATATTGTTCTATGTATTAAAGCATCTAAAAGGAATACCCCACCTGCTTGTCATCTATGTGATAGAGAGAGAGAGAGCGACAGAGAGAGAGAGATGAGCAACAATACCTTAAGAACTGCAGTGTGCATTAAGCAGGTAGATATGAAAGAGGGGGTAATTCAAGCTTCAGCCATCTAGGGGGAGAGCCTCTAATTTTAAGACAGCAAAATAGATTGGAAGGGAATGGGTACTTAGAATTCTGTCTTTAAGGAATACAGTGGGAGGGCCAATAAATGTAAATAGCTGAATGGGAATGACTTTGCAAAATGATAATTTTGTGCTTACTGACAACAGCCAATGAAAGAGGAGAGGGAAGGAATATATGGTCAAATTAACATAAGGGACTGGCAACTACAGACAGGTGAGTTTAAAAACACAACAGCACCAGAGTGGGATGGTAGGGAACATAATTTTTATGTGACTCACAAGAGACACAGCTCTGGTTTATAAGTAGGGCAATGGCAGCATTTATGTTATGTGAATGGTTGGAGGCAAGAATTAAGGTGGGAGTTGTTCACTACAACAGACTGTGTTTTGACAGAGGAACTAGGCATGGATGTCCTCTTTTCCTTTCTTATTTGATTTATATTTGAAGCCATTAGCAAGGAAAATAAGGGATTCAGAGTTCAAGGATATAATTTGATATGATAATCAAGACAATTTATCTTTATTTGCAGATGATATTACTTTGAAGTTGATAAATCCAGAAATGGACATTTGAGTGTGTGGAACATTTTAAGACAGTTTCAAGTCTTTTGGGGATATAAAATAAATGAAAATAGAATAAAGGCTACAGTCGTAAAATATGTACCCGTCTTTAATTGGTTCAGCAATACCAGTATTAATGGGGACTTCAGAGGATGACATATTTACTAGTATAAATTAAAAAAGATTATATTAAGGCAATTTAGGATTTGTGGAAAGAAATGAAACATAAGATAATTAGGGAGTTAAAGAGTAAGACATAAACACTGAGGATGTTTTTACTCCCTTTAGGTTTATATACAGGTCATGCTTATTTACCCCCCAGAGGAGAAAGCTGTGGATGATAATAAAGAGATGAAGGAATTTATTTAGGGGAAGGACAAGAGTTAAGTAGGATAAGTTGGTTCTCCCCACAGAGCAGGGTGGTTTAGGATTTTGAGATTTGAAGGGGTACTTTAGACCTACACAGTTATGGTTCATATACATAACTCTGGAAGAAGGTTATAAATTCAAGTGGAAAGGAATAATGATGAAGTGAAAGGGTGTTCAACAAACAAGGACAGAGCAGGATTTCTTATGCAGGCCTTTACAAAGAATAATGACAACCGTACTTAATGTTATATTTATAGGTTATCAGAAAATATTCTAAAAAGTAAGCTAACATGTGAATGGAAAAAGGAGACTTTACCAATAGGAGTGACTGCAAGAAGGGTTATACAGGCAAGAGGGGGTTGTAATTTACTGGAGGAAATTAGTAAAGGAACCAAGGTACTGGATGCAAATAGCTAGAGAGGAAAAGTTAATACATTGTGATGAGAGCAAGCAGAAGTTTGCACTACAGGTTAAAGTCTAATTTCCTTACAAAGGATTGATAGCAGAGTATAGGAAATAGATAGGGATTTGGGAGTGCTAAGTGAAAGACCAGCTCTGGCTGAGTCTAGAGCAGAAGCTACTGTTAAAAAGGGATAATTAGTAGAGCATATTGCATGATAACAATAAAAATCACTCAGCAGAGGTTAGAAAAGATTGCAAAGACAGACTCAAAAGGCAATTTTTAATAACTTCTGATTGAAATTTATAGTTTTCACACAATTTATATGTGTGATAACTCTAAAATAAAAATCAATCAGAAGAGATTAGAAAAGAGAGATTCAAAAAGCAATTTACAATGAAACAGTGGGAGGACACCTGAATAGCTCCCAAATATACAACAACATCCAGACGGTTTAAGATTTTTGCGTGGGAGTGTTTGCAAAGGTATTTTAATAACAGAAACAAACTTCAGATAGTTTTCCTCAAGCAGATAGACTGGTGTGATGGAAAAGAGTGAGATAAATGAGAACATATTTTTTGGGGGAATGTAACAAGTTAGCAGATTTAAAAAAAAAATCCTTTCAGAGTTCACTGTTAGAAATTTATTTATCGACATTTTTATTTATTGGCATTTGAGTACCAGGTAAGTCTGAGTGGGTAGTAGCCCATTTTCTGTATAGACTTGGGGAGAAAAGCTCCGAAGTATTACAAAACATTTTAAGAACATAAATTTTACAGTCTTTAAAAATAACACAAAAAACAAATACAGTTTAAATAACTATTCCAAATTAGACTTAATATGAAATCGTTGATTAAGAATAGATACAAGTTATGTCAATGATTTAATAGTTAGATGAATTTTAGCCAGTTTACAGAGAAATTAATTAGTATAATTAAGTTAGTATAATACAAACTGGAATTGCATTACAAAGTGAGGGAAAAGCAGGCTTATGGTATATTTAGAGAGAGAAAGCCAGGGGAGAGAAACTGATAGAAGAAAGTAAGTAAAAGAGAGAGAGAGAGTAAGAGGATGTAAGGTATGAGTAGGTATTTGTTCATATTTAAGGATATAGTTTATCCTGGTGTTGAGCCAGCTTTTGGTTAAGAAGTCTTTCAGAATGATTTTGAAGGATTGGATGGATGATTTTTACCTGATGGATAAGGAGTTCTAGGCCTTAACAACACGGTACGAGTACAGACATTGCCCAGCAGATTTGACAGTTTTGAAGACAGATGAAATTATTTGGTTACTGGATCATAATGACCAACTAGGAACATGGTTGTGCAGAATGATATTTAGAGCAGATGGATTCTGGATAATTTTATAGGTGGTAATAAGCTGTGTATATGTTAGTTGAAGGGGTAGTTCTAACCAATTTAGACTTCTTATTGCTATATAGTGGTGGTCTCTGAAAGGGGAATTTCCTGCAAATTCAGCAACTTTATTATAGCATTGCTTAAGTTTTGTGATGACTGAAGGTCAGTAAGGATATCAACACCATAATGAAATGTGGGGAGGAGATAAGTAGTGGCAAGTGTAGCTTTAGTTGTGTCGGTGAGAAGGCTTTAGGCTGCTCCCATTTAATTTCTTAAAGTCTTTTAGGTTTCTTATACCATGATGGAAATGGACCCCATTCCTAAGTCAAAGTATGATTAAAGTTCATGAAATTAGTAGTGTTTCAATCTTTGATGTTAGCCAAAATTGCTCTTCACAGCACCTGCAATGTGCCCAGAATTAACTCCTGCTGCAATTCATACAGAGTTACATGTATCGGTAGCATATCTAAACAAGACTAAATTATTTTTTATGTGACCCGTTGCTCCTGCTTCTACTGGAATTGCCTGGATATCCTTCTTCCACATTGCCCTCATTTCTGCCTATAAATCTTGGTATTTCATGACTTTGTGTCTCTCTGTATATAAGACACTATAATTCCAGCAATTTCAGTGATCAATGCTATTTTTGTCTTCTTTTCATGGACGACTATATCTGGTTTTCTCACATCTATTTTTTGCATTGTTGGTAATGGGTGATCCCATGTGATATAAACTTCATCATTCTCTATAATGAGACCAGTTAGCATAATGGTTAAGGTGTTTACCTCCCATGTACAAGGTACAAGGTTCAATCCTGACCTCTGACCAATGTCTGTTTGGAGTTTGCATGGTCTCCCTGTGTCTCTGTGGGGATCCTCCCACCTTCAAAAAACATGCTGAGTGTTTCCACCTCAAATTCACCAATGAAAGGTGTTGTGAGCAGCAGCAAAGACTCTATATGGTGCCCTATAGGGAGAAGAGTTGTACAGACCAACCTCTTTGGGCATCTACTGTGGTGTGCAGTATCCTTAAGATAGGAAAATATGGATCACAGACTGCATGCCGTGGCAGGGCTAGCCACTTCACGGTCTAAAATATGGCAATAGGTGATTCGGTCATGTTGACAATTGTTGCCAAATGGGCATGGGTTGTTAGTGGTGATAAGTGGGTTGAGGACCCGGCCTACTCCAACCTACACCAGGGGTGTATGTGCCCCTACTAGCCAGTGTGTGCCCACCATAAACCCAGAAACCCTGGGTCAATAAGCTACTGGCTGTGTATGTGTTTGTGCTTATTTGCAAAACCCTTCACTGGTATGTGTTAATATGGCAGATGGATTTAGAAAGCCCTTACCTCTTGTATTTGATCAGAATATTGCAGAGAACTGGAGAATGTTTGAGCAGGAGTATGATATTTTTATACAAGCAGCTTATTCAAATAAAGATGTACGCACCAGGGCATTCATTTTGGTAAACCTAGCAGGGTCAGAGGCCATGGAAAGAGAGTGCTCATTTGTTTATGCACCAGCAGTATATGAAGGAGAAGGTGAAAATTGGCATATTGTTGTACAGGCTGAATAAAGATAAGACCCAGAGTGTTTGAAGTACAAGTTCAGAGAAATGTGTATCCCCCAGACAAATATTATATTAGAGAGGTATTTGTTTTACACATGAGATCAGAAACCAGGGGAAGACTCAGAGTGTTTGAAGTGCAAGTTCAGAGAAATGTGTAATCCCCAGACAAATATTATATTAGAGAGGTATTTGTTTTTGTCAAAGGAAAAAACTTCAAAGACCAATACATGTAAGGTTCAGTTAAGGCATATTTATTTACTTGCTGCATAGAGACAAAAACATGCAAATACAAGGATTTGTCTAACTACTAACAGGAAGTATGTTTATTTTTATACTGTTTTACAAGACATGGCCTTCTATGGCTGACGTAATCAAACACAACTTTCAGTATTGTTTTACAGCAGATGTTACTCAGATTTTTTGCTGACATGACTAGATTTGTGAGAAACCTTTGAGAAAAACAACCTGGCCTTGGTGGGCTCTAATTCGTTTACAAGCTTTCATTGTACAGTGTTACATTTCAAGGTACTCTTCTAATTCAGATGCAAGCAAATGCTGATTGCAGTTCATATTTTCAAACAGGCTTTGTCCTAATTATCTATAGCTTCTACAGCTGTGTATTTTCTCACAGCACAAACGGAACTTCTTGTTTAAGCTTCATACAAGTAGTATTGTTCTATTCATTATTTTCCTAACATAAGCAGAAATCATCTGCTTCTCAGTAAATTTCCAAGGCACAAGCAAGATTTTAGCTAACAATACAAGGTCAGAAAGCATCTGCAGTTTGTACAGATTTATGCAGTATAAAATAGAATAAATGTGTAACCCTTTTCAAGCTCTAAATGCACTAAGCATATTACTAATACACACATTAATACATATTTTTCTGACAGTTCCCCCCTTTTAATACTTTTATTCTACTTTCAAAATAAGCATAAACAGTTTGTTTTCTTCTCCTAACCTCTTCCACTTAGGATTTGCAGTTAAGAGAGTCATTCAGTTTAAACTTATGAAAGCATTTTCAATCTTTTAACAATTCTTCAAACTCAGCACTTTGATATAAGGTTTCAGAAACTGACATGTCTATAAGGTTTTTAATCAGTCTTTTCATGCAGGGGATGCCATAACAAACACATACTCCCAGTAGGAGCATTCCTACACAAATGGCAATCAGATGTTCATTAGGATGGTACCCCACCCCCCAAACCATTTCTGGAAAATGTCTGTCAGCGGGTTTGGGCCTGGTTTGGTCATGGCCGACACTTGCTGAATTACCTCAAGATGATTGTCTATCTCATGTTTATGGTCAGGAATATATGAACAGCATTCTTCTTGGATTAAAGCGTAAGTACCACCTCTCGCCGCTAGGGTGAAGTCGAGAGCCATGCAGTTTTGAAGCACTACAGTTCTCATAGCATTCAGTTCATCAGTCACCAATTCGAGAGCGGAAAAAGTTGCATTACTCATTACTTCGAGAAGTTTCGACAGTTTTCTCAGCTCCCAGATCGATTTCACTGCTCCATATGCTGGTAATATGCCTGCCCATGATATAACGCTATCACTCAAGTCCATATGTGTCAGTCCTTTGCCTATGGAATGATGGTCTTTCCAATGCGCATCGATTTGTCCCACTGGATTTACAGGATTCTTGACGACCTCTCGGACATTTCGAATTTTTCCATGAGGCAAAACTGTAGCGTGTCATATGGCCGGAACCAGGTAACCCAAAAAAGAACTGCCGGACCAATTCTCGGGTAACCATTTGTATGCCTTTTTGCCACACACAAAATAACAATCCTCTCCCTTAGTAGTAACCTTGCTATGAATATACACTCGCCCTGCATGAAACATTTTTCTATCTATTATAGAAAGTTGTTTATAAAGAACAGAATTATGTTTTACTTCATCAAGTGTTTTATGCATCAATCCAAGAAATGAATCATAGTTTGTATTACAATAAAGATCTACATTGTTACCTTTAGTGTAACATTTATAAGGAACAGTCACATTGCAATTGCTCCAACCCACCTGAACAGTATCATTTTTATAAAAACACACAGTTCCCTTTTTGTGGAACAGACAAGTGCAGTGCTATTTTATCTTGTGATGTAATGGTTGAGGTATCATAAATCAAGTTCTCCCAGGTCTCATTGACCCCTAGGGTGACTGTAGTCATTAATAACCCCCCGTATGCTGTTGGCAAAGCTGTGCAAATCCACCAATTCAAAACATTGAAAGTCTCAGCATACACATATTTAATTGCCTGGTAAGTGTTAAAGTTTGGATGCCAGTCAATGAGTAATGCTTCACATTTATTCAGTTCAGTCTGTGTGGCTGGGAAAAGGAAAGGTCACAACAAAAAGATTATTGTCACCAATACAGTTAACAGGATGATTATGCAATACTTCTGAGGAAAGGGTTGTTCTGCATTCCTGTTTCTTCTGGACTCTATCATTTTTACTGTTGGCATGTGACAAGGTTTTTGTCCAGTTCAAAGTTCTTGACTAATTTACAGTGCATCAGGTGAATCCAAGAGGCGCACTCCTCTATCTTGACTGCAGTGGGTGTCGACAGAAGCACTTGATATGGACCTTCCCACTTTGGTGATGCCCAATTCTTCCACTTTACTGTCTTCACCCAAACCCAAGTTCTGGGAGACACTGCCACTTCTGATGGTCTGGTTTGTTCTTTATCTGAAACAGAATTTGACTGCAACAAATGTTTAGAATTTAACAAGTTTCGCATGTACTCAGCTAGTGTACTGTCAGCTTCCTGGTCTGCGGGCATGAGAGATTTCCACTGAGGTATATAATAAGCCCTTCCAAATAACTTTTCAAAAGGAGTCAATCCTTTTGCATTCGGAACAGTTCTCATGCTCAACAATGCCAGGGGCAGACAGTACACCCAATTTCTCTGCATTTCTACTATTAACTTCCTTAGCTTATTCTTTAAAATCCCATTATGCCTCTCTACTAGCCCTGCAGATTGTGGGTGATACGCACAATGATTTTTTTAAAGAAATACCAAAATGTCTACTTAACTGTTGTATGGCCTGGTTTACGAAGTGTGTGCCGTTGTCACTGTAGATCCTTTCCGGAATGCCGAATATAAGGATGATTTCTTTAACAAGGACTTAGGCCACAGTTGCTGCGTCTGGATTATTAATCAGAAAGGCTTCCACCCATCTGGAAAACATATCTACAATGACAAGACAATACTTCTTATTTTCACATTTATTCAACTTTATGAAATCCATATAGATAGTGTGAAATGGATACGGTGGTGTAGGGAAACTCCCTTGCTTGGGCTTTAACGCTCCTTGTGCATGATGTTTATTACAAACATGGCACATCGAACAGAATTTTTTAGTGTAATTTAAGAATCCATATGTCGTGAACACTTGGTTCACCAGCTGTACCATCCCCCCTGTTGAGACATGGCACTGCCCATGGCTCAACAAAGCTGCATATCTAAACAAATTAGACGGCAATATTGGTTTCCCTTCTTTAGAGATGTACAGCCCCTTTTTGAGAATTGCTCCTCGTTTTACCATCTTTGTTTTTCAACTTGCGTAGTAAGTGTCTGCATTGTCTTTAACATTTCTAAGTCTAAAATCTCAGAGGGTTGTAATTCCTCATTCAAAAGAAATACTTCTGAAGCTGCCTGCTTTGCAGCTATATCAGCTCTCACATTACCTTTTGAAATCCTGTCCTGTTGCTTGGTATGAGCTGTGCATTTACAAATAGCTACTTTCTGAGGTAACTGAATAGATTCTAAGAGATCTAAAATAAACTGTGCAAGATTAATTGGTTTGCCAGTAGATGTTATCATTCCTCGATTTTTCCACTGTTGTGCAAAAACATGTACAGTAGAAAAAGATACTGGCTGTCAGTAAAAATGTTCACACATTTACTCTTTGCTAAGGTACATGCCCGTGTCAAGGCAATCAATTTTGCTGCCTGTGCAGATAAATTGTGTGGTAAAGATTTTGCTTCTATAATCTCAATATCAGAAACTACTGCATATCCTACTAGGTTCTGTCCTGCGGGACCCCTTTTGCATGAGCCATCCACGTAGTATGTCACCTCGGCATTGTCCAAGGGAATATCCGTAAGGTCTTTTCTAGGCAGTGTCTTTTGCTCAATCACCTGCAGGCAGCTGTGTGGTGTGCCATCTGCAGGGGTTGGGAGCAAGGTAGAAGGGTTCAAAGTCATACATCGTTCAATTGTCATATGAGGTTGGCTCAACAATATAGTCATGCATTAAAGATGCCTAGCAGGGGAAAGATATGCTACCCTCTCTTGCAGTAAAATAATTGCGACTGCATGAGGCACTCTCAATGTGAGAGGGTGGAACAAAACTACTCAGGCCGAAGCCTGTACTGCCATTGCAGCTGCAACTACTGCTTGTACACAGTGGGGTAAAGACCGTGCCACTAGGTCCAGTTGTGATGAATAATAAGCAATAGGGCATTGCTTGTCCCCATGCTGCTGTGTTAACACTGATGTCATATAACCTTGCTTACAATCTACAGTTTGGAAAAAACATTTATGATAGTTTGGTAATCCCAAAACTAAAGAGGACGTTATTAACTGTTTCAGTTTGCAGAAAGCAGATTCTGCTTCTGGTGTCCATTGTAATAAATCCTGTGCTGCCATAGGCTTTTTATAAATCAGGTTAGTCAACGGTGCAGATTCCAAGGCATAGTTTGGAATCCATCTCCGACAAAAATTAGTTGTACCCAGGAAGGACATCATTTCCTTCTTGGTAGTGGGTTTTGGTGCTTGCAAAATCGCTACTTTTCTGTCCTCATCTAATGTCCTACCTCCCTTGGATATTACATATCCTAGGTATTTAACTTGTTTTTTCCAAAGCTGCAGTTTATTTTTGTTTACTTTATGTCCTTCAGTGGCTAAAAATTGTAATAGCGCTATGGTATCTTCTTTACAATCTTGCTGGGTGGGGGCCGCCAGCAGGATATCATCAACATAAAGCAAAATTTCACTACCTCTTGGTGAAGTAAATCCTGCCAAGTTGCTTGCCATTTCTTGTGAGAATATTGTTGGACTTTCACAATATCCCTGTGGTAGTCGCGTATATGTATACCTTTTCCCCTGAAATGTGAATGCAAACCAATACTGGCTGTCAGGGTGTATCGGTATTGAGAAGAATGCATTGCTGATATTTACCACAGAAAAATATTTCTGTTGAGGTTTTAAATCATTCAACAGGGTGTGTGCATCTGGCACTGTAGGTACCCTTGGTATTACTGCGTCATTTACAGCTTGTAAATCTTGGACCATACACCACTCTCCATTCGCTTTCTTAACAGGAAATAAGGGTGTGTTACATGGTGAATCAGGAGATTCCACCAGTACCCCTTCCTTAAGTAAAGCTGCTATAATAGGTTTGATTCCTACCTCTGCATCTTTTCTTAAGGGATACTGTCTTTTTTGTGGTCTAAATGCTGACTTTGGCGTAATAGTAACTGGTCCTGCTGTACGAATAAGTCCTACATCTGATTTTCCTGTTGACCAGAGAGTTTCTGGTATATTCTGTAAGGCATTCTCTTCCTCCTTCAATAGGAGTGCTAATCAGCTGTCCTTGCTAGACTGCAAGTGTACAGCTGGGTGGGTCTAAGTTATCCAATTCAACTTCTGCATTTGTATTCCCTGTTCTGACAGTTCTGACTCTGTCTGTTTTTCCCATCTCGTGACTTTCTCTCCTAAGTCTACCCATTTTACATTCTTGTCCTTAGTTAAGCTAACATGTGGTAATCGATTAGATTTATAGAGTGCAAAGAACTCCTGGGGCAATGACCAGCTGGCTACACTGTTCCCTTCTGTGTTCCAGTACAGATTACGTAATATCAGTCTGTTTGCATGATTTCTAAACAATTCTTGCTCATATTCCTTATCAGGTCCTGGTGTGTTACAATAATACAGAGTACAGTGCAACAAATGCTGTTTATCAATGTCAAGGGAGGGGAATATGCTGATGGCTACATTCATCAACTCTTTGGTCACTGCTCCTGGACCAGTCATAACCAAGTCCTGGCTGTACCAATAAAACATCTTACCCTCCGTTTGCACTGCAAAGGTATCAATTTGTCGCTGTGCTTCCATACCCTGCATAGTCGGAACTACTGCTATACCAAATAGCTGCATAAGGTCTCTGCCCAAGAGGTTTACTGGGCATTTTGCAGAAACAACAATTTTGCTTTTCTTGGTCAATCCTGAAACAGCATCAGTTATCACAATATTATGGGAGAGGGGCTCCCGATACAGCTGTCCATTAGCTGCTTTCACTAATATGTAATCAGGTGACTCTGAGTTCTCTGGCAGTTTGGAGGGACGTATCAGGGTCCGTGATGCCCCTGAGTCACACAAGAATCTGACTTCCCTCCCTTCTACCAGGAGTGTAGCTTCTGGTTTTGTGTCTGCTAAATAGTGCTCTAAGCTCAATAAAGCCAAATCTAATATTTCATTTTCTTCACTATCCGTGACTTCCTGCACTTCTTCTATTTCTTCTGTCACATTCTCTACTCCCTCTATCACATTCTCATTTGTCCCTTCTCTGCCATCCCTTTCTAGTGATTCCTGACTATCATATAGTCAGTCCTCACCCTCCTTATCCTCAGTGGTCGCTTTCTTGTTTTTCTTGCAATCCCTTGCCAAGTGTCTCTTCTTACCGCATTTAAAACATTCACCCCTTTTCTTTCACCCTTCAAATTGTTTCAGATTGTTTGTTTCCCTGGGCATTTCTCTTGCCCTTTTTCCCGGACTGTACTACATATACTTCTGCTCCATCTTCTACAGAAAATACTCAGGCTTTCTTTTTGCTATTAAAATGCCTTTCGGCATGCCTAGCATATTCAAGTAATGACTGTAACCTGCTTGTACGATGATCTACCATGTGCTTTGTAATAAAGCTGCTTATAGGTGCAATACTGCCTTTCAAAAATGCATTCTTTAACTGCTGCTCATATGGGGAATCGTGTGTCTGATCTTCAGGAACCTGCATTCCACAATGGTTATTAAAACATTCCAATAGTCTGTCATGATATCTGTCAATAGTTTCACCTTCCTGTTGGATGCATTGATTAATGCAAGTCCAGTCTGCCCTAGGCTTCCATTTCTCAGAGATTCGGTCTGTAAGACCTTTCACTCTGTTGTCTAATTCTGCGCTACTATGTGGGAGGGGCCTGAGCGCAGCGTCACAGGGATTCCAGTCGCCACTAATCATGTGCCAATCTGGTCCCACAATTTGTCTGACTACTTTTTCTACCTCTTCTCCGTTTAAATTATAACTTAGCCTCATTCCTTGCAAATCTTCTAAGAACTTTCTAAAATTAACTTTTGGATGGGGAATTCCCTCAGTGGCTTTCCGGATGTCTTCCGGAGTCCAGGGTCTATACACTAGAATAGTTGGGTCCTGACCTTCTTGCCCTGCCTGAGGATTAGGCACTTCTATTAGTGGGCATATTTCTTCTTCACTCATAAATCGTGAATTTCTACCCATTTGATATAATTCAATGTCCCTTTTGAGTTTCCTGCCCATGTTCGAGACCTGGTCTCGCCGGGATCTCTAATAAACGGTTTCACTTTTGTAGTGTCTCTACTTACAGTGACAGCAGGATATCGCAGGGGTGGACTAACTTGTTCACTTGCCTCATACTCTGGTAAAGGAGGCTGAGGGGCTGACGCTATTACTAAGTTATTGTCCTCCTTGTCTAAAAACATTGCTTTTGAATTATTATTCTTTTGTTCCCTTCGGTTAACTTCCTCAATCCACCTGTGTGCCTGAGGAATTCCTAATTGACGTTGCTTTTTTACTCGACCTCTAGAATCAGTTTTAAGCTGTTTGACAAGTTTGACAAGTGAGGATTTTTCTAATTTACCATCAAATTCATACTTATTAACCCATTTTGAGTAGTATTTAATATTATCAGCACGCTGTGACTGCATGGATTTCGCGTTTTCAGTTAACGGCGGATTTTGGGATCTTTTTGTACAATTATTACCCATTTTGTTCTACCCTTTTAATCGTTATGTAACTCCTTATTTTTAACATGGTACCACAGATTTTGTTATAGTCTCTTCAGAATGACTGCCTACTTGCTCTGTTTCCCTGATCTATGACAAGACAGTAATCTTTTTGTCCCTGACTTGTATAAACAAAGTCTTAACAAAATAAATACAAATCTAGTCCCTGATCTAAAACAGAAAAAAAGTAGATTCACCTTATTTATTTATTTATTTATTTATTTATTTTACATTTGTTAACCGGGCTAGTCTAGCTGGATATATTTCCATTTTCAGTAGAGGCCCGGGGAGAAAAGCTCCACATATAGAGACAACAGATTACAGACTGGTAGGACTTAGACAAGGAATATTATTATCCATACAAGAGTAGAAGTTAAAAAATTTCTATACAATCTAAATGCGATCAAATGAATATTATTACATAGTGTAAAAAACAAGGAACAAAAAATTGAAATACCAAAGACAGAGAAATGTACATTGTTACCAAGAGGAAAGGAGTTTAACTATCTGGATAATCTAAAATAACATCATATTAAACATTTTTGCTTAAGTTTAATAGCAGGTAAAGAAAGAGGAAGACCAAGGAGAAGAGAGAGACAACAATAGAGAGAGACAACAATAGAGAGAGAGATAGGAAATACAGGTTTATAGGAAAAGAGTCATAGTCAATAGGGAGGAGAGAAATATTTACCTGAGCCTTCGTGATTGATCACCTGGTTCGAGTAAACCCGTACTTCGGTCGCAGATCAGAAAGTGGCTGGCCTCTTTTGTATGACAATTCAGTCGGAGGGCTTCTCAACTATGAAGAACCAATGTGGTTTCTTCCCCGTATGGTTTCAAGCCACCTGGCCTGTCTGATCCGAGGCAAAGTGAGGGTTTCCGGTCCGAAGGACCAATCTGTGAAAGGAAAAAACTTCAAAGACCAATACACGTAAGGTTCAGTTAAGGCATATTTATTTACTTGCTGCAAGGAGACAAAAACATGCAAATACAAGGATTTGTCTAACTACTAACAGGAAGTATGTTTATTTTTATACTGTTTTGCAAGACGTGGCCTTCTATGGCTGACGTAACCAAACACAACTTTCAGTATTGTTTTACAGCAGATGTTACTCAGATTTTCAGCCGACATGACTAGATTTGTGAGAAACGTTTGAGAAAAACAACCTGGCCTTGGTGGGCTCTAATTCATTTACAAGCTTTCATTGTATAGTGTTACATTTCAAGGTACTCTTCTAATTCAGATACAAGCAAATGCTGATTGCAGTTCATATTTTCAAACAGGCTTTGTCCTAATTATCTATAGCTTCTACAGCTGTGTATTTTCTCACAGCACAAACGGAACTTCTTGTCTAAGCTTCATACAAGTAGTATTGTTCTATTCATTATTTTCCTAACATAAGCAGAACTCATCTGCTTCTCAGTAAATTACCAAGACACAAGCAAGATTTTAGCGAACAATACAAGGTCAGAAAGCATCTGCAGTTTGTACAGATTTATGCAGTATGAAATAGAATAAATGTGTTAACCCTTTTCAAGCTCTAAATGCACTAAGATTATTACTAATACACACATTAATACATATTTTTCTGACAGTTTTACACATGAGATCAGAAACCAGGGGAAACTTTTGCAGCTTATATAAATGACCTGAGAAACAAGGCTAAAATGTGTCAGTTTGGTGACTTATAAGATGAGTTAATAAAGGACAGGCTCGTGTGTGGTATTAATAATGCTGCTATGAGAAAGATTTTGTTTTGTGACAGTGATTTAATGTTGAGTAAAGCCATAGAGATTTGTCAAATCCATGAAGTGACAGAGAAACACACAAGCATGCTTGCATGTGACAAGAGCACGGTTTGAGCAGGCTCTAGAGTCAATGCAGATAGCATGCAACACGTGGCAAACAGAAGTAGGCCTAAGCACATGACAGCCACAGCCCCTGCTGTCTCACCAAACAACATTCAAGCGTTACAGTGTTTCCTAGACATGTCAACTATTGAGGCAAGTTTATACCAGACTTCAATGAGTTGACAGCAACTTTAAGAGAGCTGACATGCAAAAATGTTGCATGGGCATGGTTACAACAGCACCAGAAGGCATTTGAAGAGCTTAATCAGATAATTACCACCCCACCTATTTTAAGATACTATGATGTGAACAAACCAGTTTCTCTTTCCTGTGAGGCTTCAAAATTTGATTTTGGCGCAGTTCTACTTCAAGAGGGCAAACATCTAGGACACTTACCCAAACTGAGATTCAGTATGCTCAAATTGAGAAAGAACTTTTGGCAATAGTATTTGCAGGTTCCAAGTTTCATGATTATATTTATGATTGAGCTATTCAGATTGAAAATGACCACCAACCTCTGGTTACTATTCTAAAGAAGCCTATGCATTCAGCTGCAGCAGATTACAAAGAATGATGCTCAAATTGCAAAAGTACAACTTCAAAATGGTCTATACAAAAGGCAAACTGCTCTATCTGGCTGATACTTTATCTAGGTCACCCAGAAATAAGATGGAACAGCCTGACACAGAGAATTTTGACTTTGATGTGACAGCAGTGCATAACTTTTCTACCACTACACTTGATAAGTTAAGAGATCACACAAAGACTGATCCAATTTTGCAAAAGCTCAATCACTACATTAATGTTGGATGGCCGTCAATGCAATCTAGTGTACCTCCTGAAGTGCAAACCTATTTTCTTTACAGAGATGAAATGTTGATTGAAGATGGCATTATTTTCAAAGGTCCTAAAATTGTTGTTTCTGCTTCGTTACAAGAATATATCCAGATTTTGATCGGGGTCATCCAGGTTCCACATCCATTAAGAGAAGAGCGAGAGAATTAGTATTTTGGCCTTCATTACTGAAACACATTGGTAAAGTACTTTCTTCTTGCTCAGTATGCAATAGTACTAGACCGCATTTGCAAAGAGAACCACTTCAGCTAAGTCCAGTTCCTGAACTACCTCAGTCAACATAGCCACTGATATACCCAATAAACATAAACCACACTAAACCACCACACAAGGGGTGGAATTAAACAAGAATAAATGAAACACAACCAAAAACGAAACACTGCTTTCACAGCGCTTTTACCTGCACATCCCAGGCTTCATCAGGGACTCTGATGAAGCCTGGGATGTGCAGGTGAAAGCGCTTAGTCATTTTCTGTCATCATTGAATAAAGCAGTGTTTCGCCTTTCAGCATTGTGGTGTACCCTACCTTTATTATTTTTGGTTGCGTTTCATAGCCACTGATATCTTTGAGTGGAACAATCAACACTACTTAGTATTGGTAGACTCTTATTCAAATTGTTTAGATATTGATTTACTACCTAACCTAACATCCACTGCTGTTATTACTAAGTTGAAACATCATTTCTCAGTGCATGGTAGTCCACTCAAAGTTATTTCTGCCAATGGCACTCAATATACTAGTCAGTTGTTTCAGAAATTTGCAAGAAAACAGGACTTTGTACATGTTACTAGCAGTCCTGAATATCCACAGTCAAATGGTCTAGCTGAACGTGCAGTGCAGAGTGCAAAGCAATTACATGAAAGGTCAAAGCATGAAAATATGGATGTCTTTTTGAATTTACTTAATCTCAGAAACATACTCCGTGATGATATTCTTGGCTCACCTGCTCAAAGACTTTTATCCAGGCAAACCAGAAGTATGCTACGTATTAGTTCCAGTCTATTCAGGCCTACAGCTAAGAACAATAAAACCATCAAGTCTCAGCTGTTCAAGAAGTGTTCTATCCAGAAGTCCAGTTATGATAAATCAAGCAGATTTCTTTGTCCACTAAGCGAATGAGAGACAGTGAGAATACAAATGGCGAAAGGTTTTGACTGGATTGGTCAGATTACAGGTATATGTGCTGAGCTATGATCCTACCTTGTAGAATCTGAGGTTGTGGAGTACAGGAGAAATTGCAGACATCTTTTTCCTGCACCAGAATCATCATCGCAGCATTTTCCTGTGATATAGACGCTAGCTCTCAGAGCAAACCAAATGCTGTTCCCATCCCAGAGTATATTCCAACCTCTGATTCCATTCCTGAAGATGTCCCAAATACTTCCAATGTTGAACATTTTGTAGAGACAGCTCCAGTTGCTATACCCAATTCCTAGTTTTATGTCACACGATATGGTCGAATATCCAGGCCCAGTGTGAAATATGCAGCAACATGGACTTAACTGTGTGTGTGTGTGTGTATATATATATATATATATATATATATATATATATATATATATATATATATATACCTAGTCTTGTATAAATGCATAACAAAGAACTAGCTGTGATATATGCATGCCAAATAGATTCATAACATTGCGTGATCTATTTCTCAAAGAGGGAGGATGTAGATCAGATCAGAGTGTATGTACTACATCTTTAAGAAGCATATCAAGGACTGAGTGCGCACATATAAATACCAGGCATATGCTATTCCCAGTACCACTTTGAGAGTGCAGCCAGAGAGTGAGCATGTATGATTGCAGTAGTTAAGTTTGTATACATGTTACTTAAGTTAAAGTCAGTAAATGTCTGTCGTGATGCGTTTGTTTAGAATAAAGTAGCTTGAATAGAACCCACAAAGACTCTTCTATTGTGTCCAAAGTAGGAGAGCGACATAATCTATGACAGAAGAATGCCAAAGAAGCTAAAATGTAAGGAGTACATGACAGTGGTGTGACCAGTACTACTGTATGGTACAGAGACCTGGGTAGTAAAGGCAGAGTAGATGAAGAAGCTAGAAGTGATGGAAATGAAGTGCCTACAAAGGGTGGTAGGATGCACTCTATGGGAAAGACAAAGAAATGAGGACAGAAGAGCAGAAGACAAAGTAGTTCCAGTTGCAGAAAAGATTAAAGAGAACAGATTACGTGGTTTGGACATATGAGCAGAAAAGCAGGAGACAATCTGGTGAAGATGATTCGTGAGACAGGAAGAAGGTAAGAGGAAACAAGGGCATCCAGCAAAGAGGTGAATGGATTGTGTAAAAGAAAATTTGTGACAGTCAGGAGGGAGTGTCATAAAATGCAGGAGTGTGGCATTGAATCGAGAGAGAGATGGCAACAGTTAACATGATTCCCTGGCCCCATGTAGAAAATGGGAAAAAGGGGGCTGATGATGATTGTCTATAATGCTCTGTGGCTCATGTTTCCAATGCTTCTCAGCTGCCTCAGTAATGTAATGTTTGCACAATGCCCAGTACAACAGTCTTGGCACATTATCAAGCCTTTCAGTACACAGGGCCTATACCACTAATGTATCACACCGAGTATCAATATGTGCAACTGTTTCCAGTTCTGTTTTACAGAACCTGCATTTGTCTGTTTCTCCCACATGCTCAATGGACTTTGCAAACCAACGTGTACGCAGTCCTCTATCCTGTGCTGCCAATATTAAATTTTCATGTTTTGGTTTAAATACACCTCTCCTTAACCATTCCTGCATCAGATCCTGATCAACATGAGGATGTTCCAGGACTTTTCTGTACTTGCAACTATATTAATGCCTTTTCCGCATTTCTTGTCTTCTCATCTGATCCTTCTTATATATATTTTTTATTTTTTTGTCTTTTTTGGCACATTCAGTTGCTGTCTGAGTTTTATTTACTTCTGGTTTGGTTTCCATTTTAGCTTGACACAGATACGACTCTGTTAAATTAAGCAAGGACGTTATCTTAGACTCGTTCTCTTCATGTTTCTTTGAGGGTTTTTTTTGTTTTTTTTATGAGTTTTTCTTATACAATTTTGTATATACATGTCGAATTTAAGATTATTATCCACTATCATCCCTAATAATCTGTTATGGGAAGCAACTTCAGTTGTTGTATTATCAAGAAAGAGAACTTTAAATTTTGTTTTTTCATGGGAGAAAGATTTGGAAAAAGAACAGCAGTTTTTTCATGTTGTCAGTTGTGCAAATGATTGTGAAGTCAACTGTATACTGTATTAGACAGGCCTGTTGTGCGGATATGTGGAGGGTGTGGGTGAGAATGTTAAGGAGGAAAGAACCAAGGATAGACCCTTGTGGTACACCAGTGGTCAATGTGAGGTATGGATAGGGGGTGGAGTGCCATTTTACTGACTGATACCTATTTGGATAGGTAGCTTTTGAACCATAGAAGGGTAGCCTGAGAGAGACTTAATGAGGACATTTGAAGTAGAAGTTTGCTGTAACAAACTGTGTTGAAGGCTTTAGACAAGTCTAGAAATAAGAAGGAGACTAGTTTGCCATTATCACTAGCTATATTGACAACATTTATATAGGTTAGAAGTGCAGTGTTATTACTATGGAAAGGAGTTCTTCCTTCAGGAGATAGATTAGCAATTGTTTTTGAATACATTTTTCAAGTGTGTTGTAGAGGTGGGATAAGATTTCTATAGGTCTAAATTTATTAATATCTGTTGAATTTTCAGCTTTGTGCAAAGGGTTAATGAGTGACTTTTTTCAAGAGAGAGGGAACATGGGATTCCTGGACTGACCTGCCTATAAGGATTGGATAGGCAATGCTATCAGCTGCTATTTTAAGGTACTTGCTTGGAAGGTCATCTGCTGAAGTAGAGCATGGTTTGAGTTTGTTTAAGAGTAGTTTTATATAAGATGTGGGGGGTCTATATTAGATCAGTGAATGCTTAAAAAAGCGAACACTGATTGATCGACCTTATGTAAGTGAAAGCTTACAATCTCGAACTGTCAGATCAGAGATTTTTTTTCCTAGGGAAAAAAATTGCTGATCCAAAACACGTACACACAACACAAACACACCAAACAAACAGAAATCCGCACACATACACCTAAAATCTGACACCTAACCCTACACTAAACTATGCACACATCACTAACTATCCACTTACCTTAACCCAAACCCTAACCCTAAGGTCTGTCACTATCGCACACTCACCTCACCCGCTCCCTAACCCTAACTCACCTATACCTGCCCTAACCCTCACGTCCACACAATCGCACACATACCTAACCCGAGCCCTAACCCTAACTCACCTAACCCACCCTAACACTCACATCCACACAATCGCACACTTACCTGAATCCGACCTGTAACTTTCCACCACAGCACTGAAAATACTGAAGCATCAGAAACGGACAACCAAATTCTTTCCCTAGGAAAAAAATGTAGGTTTCTGTTGCTTCGATATTTTGAACATTCGCTAAAATAAGGTCAATCAATCAGTGTTTACTTGTTTAAGCATTTGCTGATCTAATATAGACCCGATGTGGGCACAGGTTTGAAGGTGAAGATGAATGTGGTGATATATGGCTGCTGGTCAGGGTTAGGATTAGATGTTGGGGGAATCCTTGGTTAGAGATGCTATACTATCTATGAAATAAGAGTTGAATTGTATTGTGCTTTCGAGTGATAAATTATTGGGAGAAGGGATGGGGTTGAATTTATGGCCAGAACACAAGATTTCTTTAATGTCTGTCCAGAATTTTTTAGGGTTGTGTTTACTATTATTCTAAAGGTTATAGTACAGTTTTTTGTCTTCATTAATTTGCTTTTTAGTAGAATTGCAAGGAATTCTGAAGTTTTCAGGATATTGTAGTGTTTTATATTTTTGAAGTTCTTTCCATGCTTTTTCTCTATCCTGCATTAGCATTCCACCCTTTTTGGGTAGCCAAATTGCATTATTTGTTTTTAGTCTCTTCTTTCTAGGAGGTGCAAGGCTATTTAGGATATTCAGGAAAGTTGTACTGAATTCATCTGGAACATTAACTAAGGGGAGGATTTGTAGGAATTTCCTTTTAATAGAGGACAGGTTAGTCATGAATATTTATTTATTTATTTGTTTTACATTTGTTGACCGGGTTTGTCTGACTGAGCTAATAGCCCTTTTTCAGCGGAGGCCTGGGGAGAAAAGCTCCACAGTTATTTATACAAGTAAAGAGAGTACTTAAGGTACCCAAAACAAAATTTGCAGAAAAGCTCCAGGAATCAGTTAGTTACAACATATTTATGATATTCAGATAGCATGGGTTCCTATCACATAGTCGAACTTTTACAAGTCCGAACCTCATATGGTCGAGACCATAAGTTTGAATTTGTAAAAGTTTGAGCATTTGAATTGAAGTCTCCATAAGCAGAGGTTTCCATTTTGTTTAATGGGGTACGATCTCAGAGTTGATATATTTAAGTAGTGGGGGGTGTGGGGGACACAGCCCCCCATGTGTGGGGTGCAGGGGGGTTTGCCCCCTGCTTAAAATTGTTTATTTTGTTTTTCGTTGTTTTTTTTTTTTATGCATAGTTGAAGTTTTGTAACTTCGAACATAATGGTTCGAACATTATGTGTTCGAAGTTATAAGACTTCGACTATGTGATATAGACCCAAATAGCATTTATATTAAATATAGACTATTGAAATTAAATTTTCAATAACAAACAAGTATCAACACTGGTTCAGAGATAGAATTGTGAAAGTTATGTTGCATAATTGAGATGTTTTAATTAAAGGAGTTGCAGTAAGATAATAGTAAATAGAAGTGATATGAGAGTATGAGATGGTTAGATTGAGTAGGAAAGTGTGAATGTGTAGGTAGGGCAGAACTTAAGTAGTGGATTAAGGGAGGCAAGTGTGCTGCACTAG
Source organism: Protopterus annectens (assembly GCF_019279795.1). Classification (NCBI taxonomy): domain Eukaryota; kingdom Metazoa; phylum Chordata; order Ceratodontiformes; family Protopteridae; genus Protopterus; species Protopterus annectens. The sequence goes on along the minus strand of NC_056725.1, from coordinate 1,298,608,344 downwards.
GAAATAGGAAAGAGACTAGGTATGGAGGCTGAGTACAGTGGCAGGACCATTGACTGTGCAGGTATTATTTTGTGGCCGATTTAAATTCTTTAACATCATTGAGAGTCCTTTTTTCCCATGGGAGTTTGTTCCATGATTTGGCTGGATTGTAGCTGTAAAGGTTGCTGCCATTTTTATTCTTTGGTTGATGAATTTGTAGGAGGTCTTGGGCTGAGCTTTGAAAAGTCCTAGAAGGAGTATAGTAGGAGATAAGGGAGTATAGGTTGGGCATGAAGGTTGATATAATGTGAAATGAATAACCAGAAGCTGGAAGAGAAGAAGCTGATGGGGAAATTTTTGTCAGTGTAATATTTTTATTGAGAGATAATGATGAGATTTATAATTTAGGTTTGCTGCAAATCTGGCAATTTTGTTATAGGTAGATTCTAACTTAGTAAGGAGTGATGAGTTAAGGTTTGTGAGGATTTGGGAGCTGTACATTAGGTTTGGTAGCAAATAAGCATGTGAGAGGGATATGCTTGCTTTGTTAGTGAGGAACTTTTTAATTCTGTATAAGACCCCCAGTTTTTGTTGTGTTTTACTGATAGAGTTGTTAACATGTAGATCAAATTTTAATTGGTCATCAATTATGACACCTAGAAGTTTAGTGGAAGATTTTACAGTGATAGGTGTATTGTTGAGAGAGAGTATGGAGAAAGTGGATTTAAGGTTAAGATTTATGGAAAGGAAAAGTAAGAGTTTAGTTTCATTAGGATTCATTATAAGCTGGTTATTGGACAGCCAAGTTTCCACTGAGTTAAAGGAAGACTGAGTAAGTGAGATAAGATCCGTGGGGGTGTCAGCAATAGAGATAACTGTAGAGTCATCAGCATATTGGACATGTGATGGCTGAGGGCAAGATGTATAGATTAGGCTAGTGAAGATATTGAAAAGTAATGGACCAAGAATAGAACCTTGGAGAACACCAGTTTTTAAAGGCTGAGAGGGGGAGAGAGCAGAAGGCCATTTTACAGACTGTTGTTGATCAGAGAGATAGATAGAAAACCATTCAATAGTAGTGATAGAGAAATTGAGGTTAGTCAGTTTGCATAGAAGCAGAGAGTGGGAGACTGTGTCAAAAGCTTTTGAGACATCAAGGAATAAGCAGGAGACAAGTTTGTTGCTGTCTCTTGCTTCAGAGATAGTGTTGATGAAGGATAGAAGGGCAGTAATAGTACTATGTTTCGGGAGAAAGCCATGTTGTGTGGAGGTAAGTACATTTTCTTGCAATAAGCTTTGCATGACTTGCTTGTGAATGCATTTTTCTAGGATTTTTGAGAGGGGTGAGAGGATAGCAATAAGTCTGAAGTCTGGGTTAAACTTGGAAAGGTTGCACTTATAAACATGCTGTGGATGTGTAAGATGTATGGTTGTATAGATTGGGAAATGATCACTGAGCCTGTCAGATGTTGTACCTGAGGTGGTGCATTTGCTAGGGTCTGAAACTGGGATCCAGTCTACTAGGGAATTTGATGCCTTGTTATAATGTTTGGGGTAATTAGTTTTGTGAAACAACTAGTGGCTGTAGTGGCTGTAGGTGATACACCAGAGGGATTTAGGGTAAAAGATGAATGGTCTGAGGTACAACAAATGACCACAGCAGAGAAACCCATCTTCAGTTGAGGCAAATTGCTAGCCTGCTGTGGTGGCTAAGACTTTTTGCTTAACTTTTTCTTTTTGTGGCGGAAGAAGGACCAACCGTGGGAGTGACAATCTATTCCACGGCAAGCCGAAAATGGTGCCTTTATCCTGGGAAAACAAACAACAATGCCAATAAAACTGCCAGTCCAGAAAAGTTACTTTTTCTTGAGAGGAAACATACGGTAAAAAGCATTTTCAAACACTATGGCAGCCCCACAACCTTAAAATAAATACAATTTCTCCATAGAAAATAGTTTATCAGTTAGATAGCACTACTCCTAAACTGACAGAAACAAAGAGTGCTCTGTTTAAAAGTATGTAACTGTCTCAAGACAATCTTTTAAAACACAACACTCCTAGCATTAAAATAACTTTCCTGAAGAGGAAAGTAATGAAATATCAATAAAAAAAAAAAAAGAAAGAAAATGGAAGTTTTTTTCCCCAAAGGGAACTTTTTCTCCATGGTATGGCAATCTTAGAGTTAGTATATAAAAGTCTGGGTGGTGTGGGGGGCTTGCCCCCAGAAAAAAGTTTAAATGAGGAAAGCAATGCTTGAGATTCATTCTCTCCTGCATTTTTGATCGTTTTTTCTCGGCATGCTGGCACTTGTCATTTCAAGGGAGTTCAATAGGGAGCCTAGGAAAACATTTTCCACATTTTAAAGCAGTATGGAAAATGTGGAAGGAGGGAGGATCCATACATTAAGTGTGGCAGACTGAATCACTTAACGAGAAAAAGGAAGAGAAGCAGCTTTACAAACCCACTCAGTATAAGAATAGGTAAATGCAAGACAGTGACACTCATAATCTAGTAGTTAGTACAGAGAACTAAAGCTCTGACTTGTTACTGAGCTGCTTTCTGTGCCCTGGGGTACAAGGTTTTATTCTTTCCACCTTCATTTGCCTACTGTATGTCCTTGAGAAAGTCACTTAAGACAATGCTACGGGACAATAGGGAATTTGGGCCTGGCTCCTTAATGGATTTCAGGACTGCATGCATAGTAACTATCTATGGGGTCTATATCATAACATCAAAGTGTCAGAACTTCGAATGTTATAATATCGAACCCAAAACCTCAAAGACTGACAACAGCAAAGCCGTGGAACATCGAATTCTTTCCCAGGGAAAGAATTTGGTGGGCCGTTTCCGCGGCTTCACTATTTCCTCCACTGTGCTGCGATCTCGGAGTTGGTATATCTAAGTGGGGTGTGTGGGGGCGAAGCCCCCCACATTAGACATAGTCTGTAGTGTTTGTGTGTTTCGTGTTTTATGCTGAAACAGCAATTTTTTCCCAAGGAAAAAAATCACTGTTCTAAGTCTTCAGGGTTTTTAGCTTTCATGGTTTTGGGTTCGATATTATAACATTCGAAGTTTTGCAACTTCGATGTTATGATATAGACCCTATCTATGAACCTACATACAGACTGCGATGGTCTTGTGGCAACCAATCCCACTAAATGTGAAGGAGATGTTGTTACCCAGTCTGTTTTAATGCATAATCCACAAAATATAACCTTGGTGCTAAGAGCACAGAGGGAATATGAGTTACCTTCCTGGGTATGAGTCTCCAACCTCCACACCCAAATTAGACTGCACACTACTCTCTCACACACACACACACACACACATATATATATATATATATATATATATATATATATATATATATATATATATAAATACATAGCCTGGTAGTACCGCCACCACTCTGAAGAAAGTCAGAAACTTCCAGTTGCTTGTATGCTCTGATTTTGTCATTTGGTATCTCTTTCATTGGTAGTTGGCCAAAGCAGTCTCAAAGATGTGGCCGTTACTGTTTGTTATTCTTCAGTGTAAATGGGTACCCTCTTGTCAGCTAAGCAATAGTGCATAAATACACTTGTAATAAATAAATACCAGCCACAAAAGCTTGAAGATAATTAAAATGGATTTTACTTAAATAATGAAGAAAGTAGCACAAATACAGAATAAATTACACATAGGTTGATACAAAGAGAAAATGAAAGTGCAGTAAATACAGAATGTATACAGAAAAAATATAAGTCTAGCTAGCTGCTACAAGACCAACTGTACATTAAACAATGACTAGCTAATTTTCACAGATCAGATGTTCCACACCAAGTCCACACTTACTTCTGCTCAACCTTTCTTCAAATTTCAAGTTATACAGTCAAGGTCCTTTTGTGACTTCATTGTTGCTACAGATACTGGTCAAAACCCAGCTAGCTCCACACCCAACACGACAGTCAGAATTTGTCTCAACACCTTCACATCTGTTTTTTCTTTAATTACATCCCCAATGGGTCTCAATGACCCTTGTGTTACAATACTATTTCATCCTTGTCTGTTATCTTTGAAGAAGGTGCCATCTTGTTTGAGAACTAGCTCCTTCCTCTGTCCTTTAACATTTAGATGAATGTTAATATTTACTAGGTGACATATACATTGCAAATCAATACGGCAGAACAGAAGAGAGGAAAAAAAACATAAAAAAGGATTACATTTTGTTTCATTCAGCCTGGCATAAGCACACTTCATAAACATTCACTCTTAGCCTGGCATCACCTCTGGCTTCACTCAGGCCTAGAATCAAAACCAAGAGAAAGGAGCTGGCAGAGAAGCTAAGACTGGGCTATAATTTCATTGTGTTTAGAAAATAATAAGAAACCTGTTGGTTATCTGTACATGCCCCAGTAATAGAGCAAACAGAAACCCAAAACGTGTCCAAAACTGAAATATATAAGTCTGTACAGAGACTTTCAAGAAGTGTTAGCAAAGAAATAGACATGGCAAGCATAGGAGAAGCAGGGGTTCTTAGGTGAGGATCCAGAAAACAAAGAAAGTACTAAAAGTGACGCAGATAAGGAAATGCAGAATTCTTAACCGACTTCTGTTAGTGCAAAACAGACTCTAAGGATAAGGTAACTGTAATTAAGGAAAGAAGAATAAATTGAGGATAAATTTTGTTCTGAAACACCTTTTGAAGAGTGAGGGCAACATACAGAAGGAAAGTAAACTGAGAGAGTGGTATCCATTCACATCAAGTTAAGTTAAAGGAAATGCAACTTAAAAGAAAGAGATCATTCAGGAGGCTTGGACTGAGACTAGAGACTGAAAATCAAAAAGTGTTAGTAGTTTAGAACTACATTTATAGAAGAAGACAGAGAAGCTGTAGCTGTAGTTGTAGTTATGAAGAAAGAGACAAGCTACTAAAGAAAGTTACCCTGAGTTAGTGGAATTACAGGTAAGCTATATAAACTTCATAAAGGCACGCAAGAAAGATGATATTTGAAGAAGACTGAGAAAGAATAGTGAATGGGATGTTCCCATCACTTCTTACTCCTATTTTGAGTTAAAAGATGACCACTTATATAATGTAAATAAAAGATAGGAAATAAATTCTACATCATTTGCTAGTGCCAAAACAGTATAGAATACTAGCAATAAATCTATCCAAGCATAATGTTTAGAAGGTCACCTGGGGATGGACAAAACTAAGTCAAGACTACCTGTCAGATTTTTATTGGCAGGTCATAAAGGAATACTTAGAAAACTTCAGTGCTTCCTGTTAAAAATGCCAAAAAACTGCATCCCATCCTGGATTTAAGAATCCATTGATCCAAATGCCTATTACAGAGGTGTCATTTGAATACACTGCCATAGATATTGTGGGGCCACTAGTAAAATCTAGCATTGGTAACAGTACGTACTGGCAATAATAGACTATATTACAAATTTTTCAGAAGTACCATTGCAAAAAAGCTAATGCTAAGGTCATTGCCAGGGAAATTATATTATTATTATTACTCACAGTGGATATCCCTAAATAGATACTTACTGACCAAGGTGCCCCTTTGATGACAAGAATATTGCATTGGTTATATTAATTAACATAGGGTTATGCCGGTTGATGATACTGGTCTACCAGCCACAGACTGATGGATTAGCAGGGGGTTCAATCATAAAACACTGAAATCCATGCTAAGGAAAGTTACTGATGCAGATGATGAAAAACAGAAACGCTTGTTACTCCACTTACTGTTTGCAATCTGGCAGGTGCCACAAGTGTAATTTGGGTTTACTCCACATGAACACTTGTATAGCAGGCATCCAGGAGGACTGCTTGACACAGCTAAGGGGAATTTGGGAAGAAGAGAAGACACAAATTAACAGTGTAATAGAACACTATATTAGTTGGCAGAATATATTAAAACTGGTTATGTCCATACTTAAGGGATGCATGCAGAAAACCCAGGAGATCAGTTACTAGTACTACTGCCTGCTACAGAGAACCAAGTTGTGACAAGGGCTATTAGAGGGAACTGAAAGAATTAATGCAGTGAAATATAAAGTTAAGCATCCAAGAAAGAGAAAGCAAAAGAGAAAGATAGAACAAATCTATCACACTGATGTACTAAGGTCATGGAAAGAAGTGAAAAGTTCCACAGGGCTGAGTTTCATACAAGACACGGATATTAGAGAATCGGCATATGAAGTAGGTACAGTTAAAAGAATCCTTGTCAAAAGTACAAAATTAAGTAAGAGAATGTCTTTTAAGACAAAAAGGAGTGCTTGGGGAAAAATAAATTGATAGAACATAAGATAGAGACTACACCTAGAATAAAGGTTAGATAAAGTCCTTACATGTAAAAAAAAAACACTCTGAGAAAAGAAGTTTAAAAGATGCCCATGCTAGGAGTGATAGAAGAGTCACAAAACAAATGGAGCGGCCCAAACCTGTTGGAAGTAGTAGATTTTATAATAAATTTAGGAAACTGCATAGCAATTCCATGCTCAGAACTGATGAGATGATAGAGGACATAGTAAGGCCAATTACTTGACAACATTGGACTTGATGAAGGACTACTAGATAATATCAGCAATCCCCTCTGACAATGAAAATATCGCCTTCATAACCCATATTGCTCTATTCCAATATACAGTGTTATCATCTGGTCTACACAGAGCTCCAGCTACTTTTCAAAAGCTGATGGATAAAATACAGAAGCCTCACTCCCTGTAGTCTGCAGTATACCTAGATGACATGGTCATTCATACAGAAAACAGTGAGCCTCACATAAGTGGAGGTTGTGTTAGAATCCATAAGACCGTCAGGTTTGACTGCACATGTTAAGAAAAGTAAACTGGTATAAGAGAAGTCAAGTACTTAGAATACTTATAGGAGAGATGATAAGACCACAGTTAGGAAAAAAAAGAGACCATACAAACTGGCCTGCATCCTCCACTAAAAAAATGAAGGCATTTCTTGGACTAACTGGTTATTACACGAAGTCTGAATCTAATTTTGCAACTACTGTCTTTCTTTAGACAGACCTTACAAAAGAGAAAGTTCATGTCAGGGTACAATGGTGCCTTGAGGCAGACATAGCATTTAATGAACTAAAAATGATTCTGTTTTCTGAACCTGTGTTAGCAACTCCTACTTTTGCTAAAAAAATTAATTTTGTATAGCAATACGTAGGTTTAAGAGCAGTGATATCCCAAGACATTCAAGACGAGGAGCACTCTTTTTACTGTTTCAGCATAAAGCTGAGCAAGGCAGAAGGGGGATACTCAGCAACTAAAAGAGTACAGAGCAATAATGTGATACTTTTATCCCCTGAAGTACTATTTATTTGCTGGGCACTTCAACTTAGCAACCATTTATGCCCCTCTACAATGGTTGAATAAGCAGATGACCGGCAATATCAAGATATGTAAACGGGTACTATCCTTGCAACAGTGACCTACAGGCCTGGGCTAGTAAATTGGAATGCCAATGGGTTGTCCAGGTCCTGCAGTTGATCCTATTCAATGCAAAACCAAAGTTTTGTACTGGGAGGGGGGTAGGTGCTTTACATGTAGGACAATGAATTTGATGTGTGGGAACATTTTCATAAAAATGTAGTTGGAAGCCTCCATGTAGTAGTCAGTAACAAGATCTTAATTTCATTTACTTTTGTGTAAAATGAAAAACCTTGTTTAAATAGAACCTCATGCCAAAGGTTCACAAACAAGTAAGCATGAGCCTTCCAGAACACCCTGATAATATGGAGAAACACAGCCCAGATGGGACCTATTTAGAGGTATATCTGGTGGAGTTACCTACAAGTTACAATTTTATAGTAGGCTTGCAGCTTTGGACTGTGGTTTCAAGTACAACTCATTGATGGAATGGCTATACAGTTGATGTATATTTGTTGGAGAAAACCTTCAAGGTAATGTTTTTGTTTGTTTTAAAAAAAACAAGAGTGTTGATGTTTTTTCAATTCTTGTATGGATGCACAGAATAAAGCATGTGTTTTTATAACTGCTATCTCCAGTGTTTCCTCGAAATTGATATATACACATATGGACTCAGTGTTTTCAGTTCACCCCTAAAAGGGATGCTTGTGCCCAAAGGACTTAGAAACATATATATGCATTTCACTTATTCCACCGAGACAGGAATCACTTTTTTTCTCTCTCTCTTTTTTTTTTTTTGTTTGTTTGTTTATTTATGAATCCTGTTTCGTTGATGCTGTCTCTAAGCTGTGTTAGCTATTGCTTGGTAAATTTTCATTGTTAGGTGGGAGTGCCTTGAAAAAGAGTGTTTGCTTTTGAAAAACTGTGTAATGATTTTACTTTACACTGACTAGCTTGTTCTGCAAGACGGCAGAACAGTGGAGTTAAGAAACCTTTTCCTTATTTCCACTGCTGTGTAATCCTGGAGTTGGTATATTTAGATAAACACAGCTGTGTAGGATGCAGAGGACTTGTGAAAAGGCTGTGCGGTTGATGTTTTGACTGTCTATGGTGACTGTTGATGGTGTGCATCACAATAACTGAAGATTTATTGAATAGCTATGCAGTCATGTACATCTGTTGCTATATATATTTATACATCTATACATACATATATACATACATATGTATACACACTTTATCACCCTGATTCCACAAAGAAAACACCATTGCTCGAAAGCTAACTGCCCCTTCCCCCCATTCAACAAAGAATCTACCTTCTACTGGCTTCCCTCCTTTTCAATCTGCTTATATTAGAGTCCTTTTTTTTCCTAACAGGTAAGCTCATACAACAGAATTAAAATATGATCTTTACCAACTACATAGCTATTCAGACACCCTTCATATGGATTCAAACAGGCACAGCTTCTCCATTCTAGCTTCCAAATGTTTGGAATCCATTCCCATAAAGTAACAGACATCTCTGAATTCAGAACTATGTTCAAACATTATCTCATCAAATGTGTAAACTACAAATGCACTTTTGAGAATAACCCAAATTAAAAGCCACACCACTTGTACAAATTTACCTTTCTCACTTCTTACGCACTGCATTATTGTTCTCTTTTGACATTTTTAACCACATTCTCTTCTTGCTAATCTTCTTCAATCTCTCCCTCTTCCTTCATTCCCTGTGTGACGTCCCTCGAGTGGGCCAGTAACCAAGGAGCCTCAATCTTCACCAATGACACTGGTGGGGAATGTTAACTCAGAACAAAAATGGATACACGTAGTATTTTAAGATGCTTCTCTCTGCACTAAGCATAATTTCCCTTAAGAGCACACAGGGGAGTACACTTCAGCCTGCGACTGGGTTTCCCTCTCCAGGGCCCAAATAAGACTCCACCTTTCTCAGTACAGAAATCAGTGCTCTGTGTCCCTGTTCCAAGTAGCTGACACACACACTCTTTGAGATTTGATTTACACACACACACACACACACACACACACACACACACACACACACACACACTTGGGAAAGGCTGACACAGATTTACCTGCTATACCACCTCAAGACTATAAGGTCAATTCATTGCCACAAGCCAGCTACTTTAAAGCTCTTACAAGGTACCCAATTACTCTTAGTAAAATTAATACTTATACAAATTATAGTGTTAACCAATCGGCAAGACTTTCAAGAGCATGAAGCCATAGTGCCACCAAATAACTGCAATTATTCTCAAAGGTTAAAATATTTTCTAAAAGACCAGCCACAATGAAAGCTATAAATATATTTCATAATAAATAACAAAACAGAAAACATGAAAATACTGAATATCTATTTAAAATAAACACCAGAGTTTCAATTCGCAGGAAATATAAAAAATAACACTGATGAAAAGACTTAGATAGATACAGAAAAACAATACTTGTAGCTAATCTCACTATATTTTCCTAACTGACTGAAGCATTATTGTTCCCTAGTTAAGTTACTTACTAAAGCAAGGCAAGATGAAGTGGGTGAGCAGTCTTGTCAGTTCCAAAACAGAGTGCTGAGTGTCCTCTGTCACATCTCTCACTAGTATCTAAATACAATTTCCATGCTGGCAACAGGATGACATCACATCTGGTCACTTGATTCTGTGGTTTCAACATTACCCCCTCACTAGACACTTGAGCCAAGATCTGGTACAGATAGAGCTTTGCTAAGGTTTATTCCAGTATCCAGAGACTGTAAAACAATTCCAACCCTTTCATCTTTCCTGCAAAGACTAAGCAGCTATTCTCTAGCACCCCAGGGTAGCAATTAGTTCACCCCTAAGGACAATAAGTGCAGGATCCCAGCCCAGACATTGCATCTCTGGCTGCATTCAGGCCTGTGAGATAAACTCTTTATGGCTTAAACCAAGTCATTTAATTTCAAGCTATTTTCCTTAAGGTTAGTTGGGCTGAGCTAAACCCCTTCCCTTCCAGTATCCTCTGTTAAAATATATACACTTTAACAGTCAACAACTATACACTCTGACATACATGTATATTTCTTTTCCATCCAGCAGGAACCACGTTTGATAAGTTTTTAACAGAATCAACTTTACAAATACATTTTTAACACAAGCATCTGTACAAATCAGGTTGATATTCAAATGAAATATAATTCTTTACAAACTTCCAGCTAGTTATGCTGGCATATGTTACACATGCACTGCCCTACTCTCTCTGGCATAAGTGGCACTACCTCATGTCATCACACCCTACCTTAAAACTTTTCCTGCCTTCCTAATATTCTCTAATCTTTTCTAAATTGCCTACTTGTTTCCAAATCTCTTTCCTCCACTCTTTCATTTCATTGTAAATATTATGACATTGGTGCTGTCTTTATCATTTGTAAAAAAGAAGTCATGTTTGCTAACTTCTGACTTTAAGATGTATATCATGTTTGCATATTTGTTTTTCTGTTTTGTATGCTGTATTACTTGTTTTACAGAAGGTTGCACTTTTTTTTTTACTAATTTATGTCAAACTTTTTTCCCAATCTGGGTCTGAAAAAATGTCCATTGAGATCAGAGCCCAACACTGGAGAAAACAAAAACTCTTTAATTCTTAATATTTCCTTTGGCCTCCTTCTACATTTCTGGTGATGTTCTGTCATTTTCATTTTTTAAAGTGTGATAAACATTTTTTAGACTGAAAATAAATTACATTAATTAAAAGCAAATAATTCTTATGGGCCAAAGGGATTGCCTTTGATAGTTCTCAAACAGACAGCTGATATCCTAAGTAAACATTTGGGTTACCTATTTAATATTATTAATACCTTGAATAGACTGTAGTTCGGACATTTTTTTAGTGCGTGGTGGTTTGAAAGCTAGGCCTAAACATAGGCTTTTCAAAGGAAACTCTTCAGACTAATTTAATATAATTTTACAGCAAACTAACTAGGATGTTATACAAGAATAAAGCAATGGATGTGTTATCTTTAAAATTTAGCAAAGCTTTGATTACATGTCATATAAAACACTGACAGAGAAATTGCCTGATAGAAGGGTAGGTAGAATGATGATGGGATGTATTATAGGATGTGAAGATAGGATGAATCAGTAGTGAGGGTGACAAATGAATCCTTCATTAACATCTTCATTTTCCAGGGATCAATGCTGGGGTCTGTATTATTCAACCTATATGTTTCTCAAATTGCTATAAAAGTAAAATTTTCCTTAAATTGATTATGCAAATGTGGGATCAACACAGTGGGTCAGAGAAGTCATCTACAAAGAATATTAAAAAAAAATTGCAAACTGGGAAGCAAAATATGAAAGTTGAACTTTAATGATAGAAAAGTACTACTGTGCATTTTAATACAGGGAATTATATTACACATCAGACAGGGGTGCGAGTGCGTGCTGAAGCCACTACATGAACAATACTTTAGTATATGGATTACACATACATTTGATTATCACGTTTTACAAGAACAGGAAGTTGCTAAGGCTGACATGATAAAGGAATTTATAGTCAAAACCTTTCAGTGTAAGAATAAGGAGGTTATTTTATTATATAATGCACGTGTTACGGTTTATTTGGAATATTGTGCATAGATTTTGGAGGCTTATGGAGTGAAGGATATTGACATGATTGAAAAGGTATAAAGAGATGATCAAATTATAGAGAACTTTCACACTTACATGCATTACAGCTCTTTAAATAGGTCAGATTTATTGGAGAATAGATCAGAAAAGGTGACAGTATATAGAAAAACATAAAACTGAGTAGACTGGAATTTTATGACTGGCAGACTGCAAGAAGTTTAAAGTGAACAGAAGGATTTTTAGAGAGATAGTGGCGGAGCTATGGAATGCTTTATCTCCACCGACAATGATGGTTGTGAACAATGATAATTTTGAGTTACTTTCGGATAAATGGAACAGGACTCCAGATCATAATGGGAGAGGAGACGCTTGTGGTTAGCTACAACATTCAAATTAAAACAAAGCAAAAGCACATTGCTAAATAATACTTGCTTGTGTGACAGAACTGCAGCAATAAGAAGAGAATTAAGCCTGGATAGGAGAGATTGTCTATATTCCATTATGAGAATAATGTGAAATCAGTCTGGAACTCATTCAGCTTTTAATGGTATGAATAAATAAAAATAAACATTACCTGGCATAAGTGGCAGTAATGGAGAACACTGGACTGAGTGTAACTTGCATCTATGAATATGAACAGGAGTTATACTCAGTCCAGTGTTTTCCATTATTGCCAATTATTTGAAGTAAAAGAAGTCTATAATAATTATCATTTACTGACTATAATCTACAACATTTTTTTCTCAAAAAGTCACAGATTTTTAGAGAAGAGGAAACATTTGTGCCAAAATCAGGGATGTCTCTGTGAATACAGGACACTAATCATATAGGTTGTAGGATGCCATACCCCTAAACTGTTTTGCTCAAGAATTCTGAACAAGGCTAAAAATAATAGGGGGCAAAGGTATAAAACCAGGGACATTTTGACCCTATTCGCTTAAAAAAGTCAAATTACTAGAACCACAGTTTTTGCATCAACTTGGATTTTCTGCTCAGTAACTATGAACATGAAACTATAATGCCTGACATCATTGACTGACTCTAATCCTCAGTAAATTAACCAAAAATCAGGGAAGTTGTGTAGATCAGGGACAGCTGAGAGGTATGTGGACAGCAAAACAGGGAGATACCAGAGAACACTGCACTGAAATGGTGCCTTTGCAATTATTGTTTAAAATGTTATGACAGCAGTGTGCATGTGTACAACTACATTTCTACTGTAACACTTAAACTGTCACACAAATACACTATTTCAGTCCAGTGTTCTCCATTATCACCATAAAAGCAAGGGTGTATGAATAAATGGTGTCCATCAAGATGCAGCCACAGAACAATGAACTTGATTTATAAAGTCATCATCAATATGAAGTAACTATCAATCAAGAATGATGCAAGACATGTGGTTGATTATGCTTCTTGAAGTACATTCGCAAGTCTGGAATCATTTACACAGTGGTCATACCTGAACTAATTTGAATAAATAAAATATTGTATTAGATAGCATACCTCCCAACTGTACAGATTTTTGCAGAATATCCAGATTGTTGACCCATAGTTTTGACCCGTTTTTCTTAAAATTGTGATTTTTCTGGCAAATTAGTGTCAAATCATTAAAGACTGACGTTAGAAAATAATGACAGACATTTGAGATTTAGACTTTGTACCCTTCAGAAAATTCATGCTAATGCAAAACCTGTTATTCTATCAACTTTCTAAGTTTGTAAGAGCAATATTTAAAAATTCAAGTGCTCATAAAAGGTAACCGAAATACAAGCAGGCTCCTCAAAATACCATATACGAAGCTTACAAAAATGTAGGTATATAAAGTATCACACTGGTCACAAAGGAAAAAAGACGAACGTTCTTTATTAGGCACAGTTAGCGCTTTCACCTCCTCGGCTTCATCAGACTGTGTTCAAGCCATAAAAAACAGTCATTTATATACAGCTTCCAATTAAAATCACAATTACTTAATTGCATCCAATAAAAACATTATAAGCTTGATCTAAGCATGAGTGTATGTATAGCTTAAAGGAACAAGCGTTTATACTCTACAACAATGTAAAACACACAATAAAAATATGTAAACAATATATATAAAAAACATACTTACATGTAACTATGTAAGACAGTCTGGTTATATGTATTAATAACGCAAAATTTATATATAGCGCAAGGAACACACTTTGTAATCCAGCAACTATAGCTAATATGAACATCTAAAGGTGTACATAAGCGTATGTAGCACTATTAACTATCATCTATTTAGGAGGTATAATCTGATGTAAGCATGCTATCAGCACAGAAATGTTCACAATTAATGTCAAACCATAGTGAAATCTGACAACTGTGATTAACCGAACAGTTCGGTTAATCACAGTTGTCAGATTTCACTATGGTTTAACATTAATTGTGAACATTTCTGTGCTGATAGCATGCTTACATCAGATTATACCTCCTAAATAGATGATAGTTAATAGTGCTACATACGCTTATGTACACCTTTAGATGTTCATATTAGCTATAGTTGCTGGATTACAAAGTGTGTTCCTTGCGCTATATATAAATTTTGCGTTATTAATACATATAACCAGACTGTCTTACATAGTTACATATAAGTATGTTTTTTATATATATTGTTTACATATTTTTATTGTGTGTTTTACATTGTTGTAGAGTATAAACGCTTGTTCCTTTAAGCTATACATACACTCATGCTTAGATCAAGCTTATAATGTTTTTATTGGATGCAATTAAGTAATTGTGATTTTAATTGGAAGCTGTATATAAATGACTGTTTTTTATGGCTTGAACACAGTCTGATGAAGCCGAGGAGGTGAAAGCGCTTAATAAAGAACGCTCATTTTTTTCCTTTGTGACCAGTGTGATACTTTATATACCTACATTTTTGTAAGCTTCGTATATGGTATTTTGAGGAGCCTGCTTGTATTTCAGTTACCTTTTATGAGCACTTGGATTGTTAACTTGAGTTTGGTAACTGATACTTTACTCGCTTGGATTTGCATTATTGCTCTTAGTTTAATATTTAAAAATTGTCCTTATTTTTGGGCCTTTGTCCCACTTTTATTTATGGCTTTCTCCAGATTTCTTGCTCTAAGACGTTGAGATGTATGAGCAGAACTTTGAATTTCTAGAACATGAACCCCTTCAATCTTAGGAAAGTTCTAGTATCTTTAACGTGAGAGGATGCTTTCTCATTCTTGGAATAATGTTCTTTTATTAATGGTAAAGACTCAGACTGGGCAGAAATGTTTTTTTCTTCGATGTATCAGCTTTCTCAGTACCTTTCCAAAATCTCAATTGTAAATGACAGTGTGTTACTATTCAATATTTTCAGAAACACATTGTTACGAAATATAACCTCAAACTGCCGTGACAACAGCAAAAAAACAGTCTGGACATTTGCTTATACATAGTTTAAGGTGATAAAACTAGAAAATAAGATACTAAAACAGGAAATGGTAAATGTTATTTTCATATGAACATCCCACATGCTAAAAAATTGCCAAAGTGAAGTTTACAGGGAAAAGATACTCCAAGAAAATAACATATATAATGATAAAAAGTCTTTATTCACAAAAAGTTTGCGCACTTTCATCAATATAAGTAAAAGTGAGTTCATCATAAAAAAGGTAATCGTAAAACACCACTAATTTATATACAGCAAACAGAAAATTATACAAGAAATTGAAAGCCAATTAGTCCAACCCAGTCAATTAAAACAATTTCAAAATTTAAAAATGTAAAAACAATACAAGAGCGGACATGACAATAAAACAGCAATTATGAAATCAATCATATACCTAAAGTTTTAAGACACTTATTACAGATATATATAAACTCATTTATACCTGGTGGGCCCATTGAATTAAAATGTAACTGCCAAAAAATTTCTTTTGATTCTAGTAGCAATTCAGTAGGACCACCACGAGGATTAATGGTAAGCTGGTCCAAAACTGCAAACTTAAATGAAACAAACTGTGGGCATAGGTGTGTTTGTAAAGTGCATTTCTGGTGTTTCTATTCCTGACATCCTTTAAATGTTCGTAAATATGTCTCTTGAAAACATGATCAGTTTTACAAATATAACAACAATAACAGGCAGAATACATAGCAATGTAAAGAACTCTAGAGGAGTTGCAGTCACAACCACCTCTGAACTTTAATAAACTACCTGATCTAATTTTAATACTCTCCCCAACCAAAATATAACTACACTGTTTGCAACTACCACACTTCTTCATACCTTTGCTATATTTTGAATTAACTTGGAATGGTGCTTCAAAGATTTGTTTCAAGTTGCTACCCCTTTTATATACTATCATTGGTAGATCACCTAATAATTCTACAATTTTACTGTCTGCCTTAAAAACTGACCTATACTTATTAATAATCTCCCTAATGTTATGAACGTAAGGGTGATATTCCAAAATCAAACTTCTGTACCTGTCAATCACCTCCCTGGAGGGGATAGAAACAATGGGATGGGATAAAATAAGGCTGAACCTCCCTGTTCTATTAATCAATATTTCAGAAAAAAAATTAAGGGGATAACCAGTTTCTCTAAACATACTGACCAGGCCGTCACCCTGTCGCACAAACATCAAGTCATCTGAAACCATTCATGGCAACCTCATGAACTGCCCCTTGACCAGAGACTTCTTCTGGTACTGGGGATGTAGACTATTAAAGTGTAAATAAGCATTTGAAAAAGTAGATTTTCTAAAAAATATTTGATTTTACCACAACATCCTGACAATAAATATTGATATCCAGATAATTTGCAGAATTAAATAAAATGGGATGTGTAAATTTCAAAAAGGAAGTGGAACTACTGATAAAGTCAGTGAAGCAGTCTAAATGATCAAAGGTATCTGTCCAAACAAAAAATAAATCTTCTAAAAACCGGGTATAAAATGACCAAGCACTTATTGTTCCCACCACCACATAATTAAATTTCCATAAATGGGGGTGCAAATCGCCCTCATAACTACCCCATTTCTGTCTGAAACACTCCCCTTCGAAACTCATAAAACTACAACTAAGAATCAATTCCATGAATTTCACAAGGATGATACACTCTGCCAATGAAAACCTGTTATTAAAAAAGGATAAACAACTGGCAAACCAAGACAGTCCTTTAGTAAAAGGAATACAACCAAAAAGGTCTTGAACATCAATGCATACAAAAAAAACACATTATCACAACTAAGAAGCCTCGGAAACTGCTTCAAAAATTCCATGAGTCCTTTAAAATTCACCTATACTCAGATAACACATTCTTCAGTTTATTGTCCAAAAAGGACTCCAAGGGAAAAGGTTTTGATTTCTTGGCCAAAACGGTTGGCCTCATGGGGGGGGGTCCTCTAAATTTTTATGGATCTTAGGCAAACCAAAAATAACTGGAATCATAGGTGAACATAAACAAAAGGAACTCAAAAGTATCATGAGAAATTACTTCATTTAATAAAAGTTCCTTTAAAAATAAATAAATTCTATGAAACGCAATATGTATTTCCTTAAGTGAAACTGTTTCATATTTAGTAACATCAAACAGTAGGTCTTGCATCCACTTAGAATAATCAACCATGTTCATTAAAACAACCCCCCACCCTTGTTGGGCTTCATAACCCTAAGATTGTTATTGGTGAAAAAAAAAACTCAAAGCTTCTCCTTCATGTGGTTTAAGATTAAATAAGCACTTATGATGTTTCACCTTTGCATGATATTGATGAAAGATTTCCCTTCTACAAAGGTTCTCAAAAACATTTGTTAAAGGACAATAAGATGGAACAAAAGGACTTTTTTGCATACATTATTGTTAACTGAAACAGGGTTTAGACCACTTTGTGGGGAGGCAATATTAGAATCTTTGTTCTTGGAGTAAATTGACAAATTCAGCTTACAAACAAATTACTTGAGTTCTAAAAGAGTGTCAGCCATATTAAAATTGCCCAATGGGACAAATGAATACCCTTTTACAAATAAATCAAGCATCTTGTAAAACATAATTAGAAAAATTAAACATTTTAAAACTATTTCTACTACAAATACAAGGAGGAGAAAAAAACAATCAAATAACTGCCCACATTTTGAACATCCATATTTAATATCTCCATCTCTGGCCCCTGTTTGATCCACTGCCCTTGCCTTTGCCCTTTCTCCATCGGTTGTTTTGATTTGTCAAATTGGGAGCCTGACCAATCACAAACTTTGAATTCACCATGTTGTTCTTGCCCACATGGTCCAAGAAAGGTGATGAATTATTAGAATAATTGTTACCATCGGTAACAATAAGTGAACCAGAGGCAAGTACCGCCCCACCGTAGGAACCAGAGCCAAAGTTTGCATTAAATTATCACTAGAAACAGTGCTATCATCCTGGGCTCAATATTGTTTTGGGGCAGGATAGGGAGATGAAGAGGCAAAAGCAGCAACATCTCTGGCAAACTTCTTTTCCTTCCACAATTTTAAAGAAAGCAAATTTTTCTCAACCAAATTAAAAACATTATTATAGGCCTTGGAATGCCACAGTGGTGCAGCAGTAGCGTTGTCGCCTCACAGCGATAGGTTCTCCCATTCAATTCTCGGCTGGAGCGCCTCCTGTGTGGAGTCTGCATGTCCTCCCCGCAGTCGAGTGGCATTCGAAAGACATGCGTAGGGCGTGCCTTTGTTGAAGGTTGGGCATCGAGCTGGCACCTCGGCACCGTAAAAATCTATTGCCAATCATTAGTGGACCATAGTTCCATTGTGGCGACCCCTAACTGGGAAAAGCCGAAAGAACAACAACAACATTATAGACCTTGGAATGTTGAGCAAAAGAACTATCAGTCCTTA
The DNA here is from genome assembly GCF_019279795.1 of Protopterus annectens. Lineage (NCBI taxonomy): Eukaryota > Metazoa > Chordata > Ceratodontiformes > Protopteridae > Protopterus > Protopterus annectens. Next base: position 1,298,589,496 of record NC_056725.1, on the reverse strand, counting down.
ATTTTTTGTCAATATCTTCCAGTTGACCAAAAAGTGTAGACAACTTCTGACAATTTTCTTAGACAATAACGAGCACTAATTAATGTTGTTATTAAATATCATAGTAAGCTCATGGTAAACTGTAGAACCATAAAACACCCCACTGGGAAATCTGTACATGCGTAAACCCCATGGTACAATTTCTTTTTCAATGCATGGGTCTAAATATGCATTTTCTAATTGCAATTTACGATATGCACTCAAAAGACTGCGAAACTCCAACAAGCAGTGGGTTATGCTACATGAATCAGAATTAGTGGTGTTTTTATCAAAAGAAAAATTATTGTTCTTTAACCAGTTTTTAAAGTCTGCACATGATGTACCCACAACGAAAGACACTGAAACATTAGAGGCTCCAACATTAACAAAATCAACAGCACCTGTGCTGTGTTGTCCACCACCAAAAATAAAAGGCTGAATATGTTCGACAACCGGAGCAAATGTTAATGAGGAAATAGTCATCCTACTTTGATTAGTGTTCTAATGTGCAGATTTCCCAATGGGTTTTTTATGCTTCTACAGTTTACTAATGGCCCTGGGGCCCTTACAAGTCTAGCTAAGAGTTTATCCCCAAAAAAGAAACCTCAATCAGCACCTGTTGCCCTGTCAATGAGGAACACAGGTGGAACCCCTGGGACAAATTTGTGGTTTCCCATCCACTCATCATGGTTGCTCTTGAAGAGGGTCAATGACGTACTTTGTTTGAAGTGTATGGGGAGTCTATTAAAGAGACAGGGCAGCCTCTAGGAGACAAACCTGTCTCTCCAGCAGGTTTTGTTAATGTCACATATTAAATTTAGGCCTTTCGATCAGGTAATTCTGGAGGAGTTAGACATATGGATATGGAGCATCTCTAGTAGAGCAGGGTCTGAGATTGCCTTGTAGGTGAGAAACAGATCACCTCTGAGCAATCTGTACAATACCGAGTAGAGTGATAGTGATTTGAGCCCGTCCACATACAGGTGTTGGAGGCTATGGATTCTCTTTGTGAGGTATTTCTGTGGCCTTTCCAGTTGCTACAGGTGTTTGGAGAGGTACACACATTGTACTCAATTACTGACCTAATGAGGGAGGAGTACAGAGTGGTAATAACCTCCTTTTTTCTAGATGCAATCCCTTTACTTATGAGATGACCCAAGTAAAAGACTTTTCTGACCACTGCCGCTACAAGTTGGTCAAATGTGAGACTGTTGTCAACCTGTGTACCCAGGTCTCTCACCACAGGATGTGTGATTAGGGAGTTGCTGTTGATGTGGTAATCAGTAGTGGCTGTGTTTTTGCTGAATGTGTTATTGCATTTAACTTAAGGCTATGACATTGGCACCAGTCATTTGTTGCTGTGAGACCCTCTTGTAGTATGTTAACATCATTTAGGGAGTCAATGACAGCACTCAACTTACAGTTGTCCGCAAACGTGGTCAGCCACAGGCCTTTTGTCTTTGCCAGGACCTCTGAGAAGTAGATGCCAAACAATAGGGGTCCCAGGACAGATCCCTGCGGAACACCACTAGTGACAAATCTGCTGTTGGAGTTGGAGGCACCTATATTGACCTTGTGGGTCCTATCAGTAAGCCAGTTGGCCACCCACCTGATGAGCCAGGGATTTACGCCAAGTTGTGTTAGCTTTTTAGCTTTTTGATGATGCCCAAGTAGAGGATTGTGTCAAAGACTTTGGCCAAGTCAAGTTAAGCTGTATGTACTAATTTTCCCTCATCCAGTGCCTTGGTGACAGTCTCAAAAAAGTCAACCAGGTTCAATAGGCAAGCTCTGCACTTGACAAATCCAAACTGGGTGGTGTCAAGTGCTGGGAGATTACATATGTCCCTGTTTATGAGGTCCATAATAATATGCTCCATAGCCTTACAGATCAGACTTGTCAAGCTAATGGGGAGATAGTTTCCAGGGTCAGTAGCAGCACCACCTTTGTGCAAAGGGATGACAATGGCAGTTCTCCAATTTGCTGGAATGAAGCCTGTACTTAGGCTATGGTTGAACAGGGTGCTCAATGGAGAGGCTAGTTCTTGCTGGAGATGGTGCAGAATACAGCCTGGGATATTATCAGATCCCATGGAAGCTGTGTTCTTTGCCTTGGATAGGGCCTTTAACACTTGAACTACAGAGATGTGAGGTGCAGGGCAAGTATAGGGGATGTCGAATGGGCCTTTGAGGTGACAGGAGGGGTGACATCTGCGCTGAACCTATCTGCTAGCAAGTTGGGTAAGTCAAGAGGATCAGTGTAAATGGTACCATTAAGAACTAATTCAGAGCAAATCTGGGCTTTTCCATGGAGGTTTCTGACATAACTGAAAATGGCTTTGTGGTTCACCTTTGTTTTGGAGGCTAGTTTTGATTCATAATTAGCTTTGGAGGTTTTCACTAGTGATCTGATTTGCTTGTTGAGGCTAAGGAGGGAGTTTTTCTATTTGGGAACTTATGCCTTTTTACCCTTGGACAACAGTTTCTTCCATTTGTTGTAAAGTCTGTTGATAGAGGATGTCCACCAGATAGGTTTGTGTTTCCTTGAGAAGCAGGTTTTAGTTCTGTTGGGTATGGCTGAGTAAATGCAGTTCAACGGGTGCTTGCATACTGCACTGGCGTACTGTTCAGCATATTTGTCTGCATCCTCTGAGGGGGATGGTCGGGTGAAGCTACTGATACCCTCCCTTAGAAGGTTGTAGTCAGCTTTTGAGAAGTTTTTTAGCCTGGTTACTGCTTGGGGGGGTGGTGGATGGGATAGACACTTCGAATGACACAGACCGATGGTCTCATCTCACCTGAGAATAACTTACTATGGGTGTGGTGCAGTGGTCCCCATGCTGGTGAGAACCAAGTCTAGAATGTTATCTCCCCTTGTTGGGGATGAGACAAGCTGGTCTAGTGCATCAGAACTGATGAAGTCAAGGAATTGTTGGGTGAGTGCATTGGAGCAGGAATAGTTCACCCAGTCTATGGGGCTACCTTGATGGAGTCAAGTAGGTCAAGGTAGGAGGAGTTGGTGTCCTGAGTCATGGAGAGGGCTCTACAGCTGGCTATAACTTGGATGGGTGTCTTGCCAATTGTCAGTTGCACCTGGAGTAGTTCTAGTGCATCATGCTGACAAACCAGTCTGGAGGTGTGCTTGTCTTTAAAGAAAATAGAAACTCCACCACCCTTGGTCTTCCCGACCTCATTTTGGGGTCGGAATGTTTGGAATGAGGTATAGCGTGGTAAGGCAAGAGTGCTCTCTGCAGCCTTGAACCAAGTTTCTGTGACTGCACAGATGTCAGCATCTTTCAGTGTGAGAAGGGCCTCCGGTGAGTGCATTTTCAAGTTAAGGCTCCTAGCATTAAGCAGCATGACCTTCAGTTTGCTTTTTAACAGATCTTTTATGTTGGAAGATTTGTCTTTGGGACATTGCCTAAAAAAGGCACAATGGGGGAGGCAAGAGCCTTGGCCACAATCCTGAATCCCAGGGGTGACACATGGAGGCCATCTCTGGCAAAGCATCAAGGTCTGTCAACCATGTCATCCCAGGCAGACAGATACTGGATCCCCTTGGAATGATACCAGAAACTAAGCCAATTGTTGAAGTCAATTATTTTTGATTGGTATTGTGGTATAATTCTTGGTGAAGGTAGGATGCTGCTTAGGAATAGGATCATACCTGCCTGGGACCCATACTCTGAGATCTTAATCATCTCTCTCTTCATATTGTCCAGGGAGGTACGTCAAGTCATTCACACCAACATGAACAATGACAGAGTCATGCTTGTACCTGTTGTGGAGAGACTTAAGGATGTGCATGATGTGGTAGATTCTGGCACCTGACAGACAACTGACCGTGATCTTCTCCTTGTCGAGCTTGGTAAGGGAGACATCAGTATGTCTCACAATTCAGTCGCCAATGACTAGTATGTTTGGTTTATTGTTGTGCCTTATGGGCTGAGTGAATTTATTGTTATGCCTTATGGGCTGTGTTTGTGAGACACTGGTGTGTTGTCTGCTGTCTGTGATGTGCTTGGTATTGTGTGTGGAATGTTGGTGAGTGTATTTTGAAGGTCTCTGCTGTTTAGGTAAGTTTTTATAGATGACCTCTGCATAGGTGGGTGTGTGTTGTGCTTGGCTATGTGATGTGAGTTGTGTGGTGTTTGTGCTGGCAATCTCCTCTTTGTCAGACGTACTGACTGTGGACTGAGAGAGCATGGATTCCAGGTTACTGATATAGATGCATTTCTCGCAAGTAGAATAATTATATGCTAGGAGAAGAGGGTTGTCAGTCAAAATAAGGCACTTGCTACACTAAGTATGCCCATGTCAACCAGGCTGGCAGGAGAAACTGATGGGAATTGTCCAAACATTATGTTATGAAACTTGGATGGACTTATGGAGAGAGGGTTTTGATAAGGGTTTTTTCACAAGAGTGAAGACCACAAAAACCTTCTTAAATGTAAAATAACCAGCCTGAAGCCCAAATGCTAAAACCAAAACTAAGAAGGTTAGAATAACAGACAGCTAAGAGTTCTCTAGTAGGTGCGATCCAATGTAATCTTGTAAAGTGTCAGACAGATTAGATCTAAAACCCTATGTTACTGGTGGGTCTATATTGAATGATCGAACTTTCAAAAGTTCGACTGTCATATGGTTGACACCATATGATCACATTTTTGAAAGTTTAAATGTTTTAATGGAGATGTCCATACAGCACGGAATAGGAAGATTTCCCTTTTCTGCACTGTAGTGCAATCTCGGAGTTGGCATATTTAAAGAGCAGGGGATGTGAAGGGAGCAGACCCCCACATGGATGGTGCAGGAGGGCTTGCCCCCCTTCTTAAAATGTTCAGGTAGGTTATTTGTGTAGTTTATTTTTTTTTATTAGATTTTCAAACGTTTAAAAGTTTGATCATATGGTGTCAACCATATGACACTCGAACTTTTGAAAGTTTGACTATCTAATATAGATCATTACTGGTTATTCAAAAGGTAATGGCATATGCCCCAGCTCTGTGGCACACACGGATTAAGCCCTGACTGTGACTCAAATGACCTGGGATTGATTAGCAGCTCATAAAGCTAGAACAGCTGGGCTGGGATGGGTGAGAGAAGTGCAGCTTATAATGGCACACTGGACTGAGATGGAGGGTTGTGGTGGTTCCTCTCTCTGGAGTGCCCTAACATTCTGAAGAATAGGTTCATAGGTTCATAGGTAGGTACTAGGCTATCTGCCTGAGGGCATTTATAAGCCTAGCCAGACTGTGTCAGCTTCCGCCGCCCCTTTGATTAATTAACTGAGCCTCTGTCAAGAAGAGCCAATGAAGTGATCCCAGGGGTGTATTTTCTGTTACCCATCCACTCGTCAAGGTTTCTCTTGAAGAGTGTTAGTGAGGGGCTCTGCCTATTGTAGTTAGGAATTTTGTTCCAAAGCATGGGGAGTTTCTATGACAGGAATCTATCCCTCCAGCATGTTCTATTTATTGTTGTGGCGAGGTTTAGCTCACTAGAGTGAGTGGCTCGCTGTGACTTGGATTTCTTTAGGTGGAGCATGTCCATCAATTCTCAGTTGGACATGACTTTGTAAGTCAGGCAGAGATCACCTCTGAGTAAGCGATATGCAACTTAGTACAGCTGGAGTTTTTCCAGTCAGGCTGCATAGGACATATGTTTGAGGCCAGTAATCCTCTTGGTGAGGCACTTTTGTGGTCTTTCCAGCTGTTGGAAGTATCTTGTGAGGTACATCCCAAATGGGGCATTGTACTCTGTGATGGGTCTGATGAGTAGAGGGGCACTAAAACCTCTTTATTTCTAGATGCAAACCCTTTAGTAATTAGATGGGCTGCATAGAAGGATTTCCTAACTACTTTGGCAATATGATTGTCAAAGGAGAGATTATTATCTACCTGGGTCACCAGATCTCTTATTACCTGTTCTGTATTAAGGGGCTGCCACCTATGTGGTAATTCATGGGTGTTTTGTTTATCCCAAACGGGATGACTATGCATTTTTTGGCATTTATCTTGAGACCATGACTTTGACACCAGGTGTCCATCTCAGTAATGCCCTTTTGGAGAATGTCCGTGTCAGCCGGCGAGTCAATTATGGCTCCCAGTTTGCAGTCATTGGCGAACTTGGTTAGCCATAGTTTTCCTGTGTTTGCCTGTACTTCTGAGAAGTATATGCCCAACAGTAGGGGTCCCAGGACTGAGCCTTGTGGGACACCACTTGTGACTGGTTTAGAGTCAGACCTGGAGCCCGCTATTCTTACCGTGTGAGTTCTGTCTGTAAGCCAGTTGGCAACCCATCTCGTGATGTAGGGGTTTATGTTCAAGCTGGTGAGTTTTTCTATAATTCCCGAGCGGGGAATGGTGTCAACAGCTTTGGTGAGGTCAAGGTAGGCTGTGTGAACTACCTTCCCCTCATCTATGGCCTTGGTGACTGTCTCGAAGAAGTCAGCCAGGTTTACTAGGCATGATCTGCCCTTAACAAAGCCAAACTGGGTCAGGTCAAGTGTTTGGAGGTTCCTAATGTCTTTGTTAATGAGTTCCATGATGATACGCTCCATAGCCTTGCAGACCAGGCTAGTCAGGCTTATGGGGCGATAGTTACCAGGGTCAGTTGTGGCCCCTCTTTTGTGGAGCAGAATAACTATTGCTGTGCACCATTCTATGGGCACGTAGCCTGTGGAGAGGGTGAGGCTGAACAATGTGTTTAGGTGGGGGGGGTTATTTCGTTTTGTAGTTCATGCAAGACGCAACCTGGGACACCATCTGGCCCCATTGACGCTGTGCTTTTGGCTTTTGAAAGGGCTGTTTTCACCTGTGTGTCTGTGATTTCTGGGACACTACACTTTTCCGGTATGGTTGTGGGCCCTTTTGGGGGTGAGGGGGGGTGAAGTTTGCACTGAATCTATCTGCCAGGATGTTGACAATATCAGTGGGTTCAGTATATTTTGTGCTATTTTGCACTAGCTCAGAGCATATCTGTGAGTTGCCACTTAGATTCTTGACGTAGCTAAAGAAGGCGTTGTGGTTATCATTTGAATCCTTGGCTATTTTTCTTTCGAAGTTAGCCTTGGAGGATTTTATGAGGGACCTTAGTTTCTTACTGATACTGATCAGGGATGCTTTTCCTTCTTGGGATTTGCTTTTTTTCTGAACTAGTTTCCTCCTTCTATTGTATAGCCTGTTTATAGCAGGGGTCCACCAGACTGGTTTCCTTCTCTTAGGGGAGTGAGTCTTGGTTTTGCTAGGGATGGCACGATCCATGCATCCTTGTAGGTGCTCATAGAGTTCATTTGTAAAGGTTTCTGCATCTTGGACACTGTTATCCTTTAGCGTGAGGGCTGTGAAACTTACCACCTCTGTCTTAAATAAGGTGAAGTTTGCTATAGAAAAGTTTTTCATTGTGGTTTCCTAGATTGGAGGTGGTGGTGTGTTGTGTACTTCCAGAGTGATTAGTTTATGGTCTGATCTAACCAGTGACGGGTTGACCTCTAGTGTGGAACACCTGTCGCCCATGTTGGTGATGACCAGGTCCAATATGTTTTCACCTCTGGTAGGGGAGTTTACCAGCTGATCCAGGGCATTTGAGTTGATAAAATCCAGGAAGCGCTGGACCTGAGAGTTTGTACTTGAGTAGTTTTCCCAGTTAACGGTAGGGTAATTGAAATCGCCCAATATCAGGGTGTTCAGTAGGACCTGCATGGTTTCCAGTGTCTCCAGAAAGGCGGAGTGGTTGTCCTGGGTCATGTAGGGCAATCTGTAGCAGGCCATAATTTGCATTGCAGATTTGCCTGATGTTAGTTGCACACGGATGATCTCAGAGGTATCATGCTGCGCCAGTAACCTGGAGGTGTAGGTATCCTTGATGAATATGGATACACCCCCTCCTTTTATGTTTCGGTCCATGTTCTGTGGCCGAAATGTATGGTATGAGGTGTAGCCCGGTAGTGCTGGGGTACTCTGTGGAGCCTTGAACCAGGTTCCAGTTGCTGCACAGATGTCGACATTCTCCATACTGAGGAGTGTTTCGAGCGCGTGCATTTTGAGATTTAAACTCCTGGCGTTGAGTAGCATAACCCTCATTTTTTGTATTTGTGCTGTTTACGGAGGTGGGTTTGACTTTTGAGCCTTGCCTAAAAAAGGCACTATGGGGGCAGCAAGAGCCTTGGCTAGTATTCGAAAGCCTAGAGGTGACAGGTGCAAGCCATCTCTTGCGAAGCAATGAGGCTTGTTGAGCATGTCATCCCAGGCTGACAGACACTGGATCCCCTTTGAATGACACCAAAGCTTAGCCAATTGTTGAAACTGATCATTTTTTCTTTATACTGTAGTATCATTCTTGGTGAGGGCAGGATGCTACTCAGGGTCAGGGTCATACCCATCTGGGCTACATGATCAGAGAGCTCTTCCATGTCTCTTTTCATGTAGTCCAGGGAGGTACATCTCAGGTCATTCACACCAACATGAACAATGACAGAGTCATATCTGTACTTGTTCTGGAGTGACCTGAGTGTTTGGGTTATGTGCCGGATTCTGGCTCCCGACAGGCAGCTAACAGTAACCTTCTCCTTGTCCAGCCTAGTGAGTGGGACGTCAGTGTGCCTGACTATAGAGTTGCCTGTTACTAGCGTATTAGGTATGTTATTTCACCTTAAGGGCTGTGATTCTGTGGCACACTGATTTTGTGTTTTATGTGTTGTCTGGTTTGTGACGGGAGGTGCAGGTTTTTTGGGTGTCTGCTTTGGAGGTCTGTGATGCTTTTGCAGGTTTTTATTTAGAGCCTCCAAGTATGATTTTGTGTATTTATGTGTATTTTTTGCCAGTGCTGGTTTAGTATGTCTATGTGAGGCTGGAGGTGTGGAGGTGTTAACCTTCTCCTCATGAATGCCTGTTCCAGTCTTGGGTGGAGAGAGCTTAGCCTCCAATTTAGCTATATAATTGCATCTCAATTGCAGAATGGCATAGATCTTTCCCCTGAAAACAGGCCTGGGGATGATTGGTGTGTGGGTCTACACATGTCTGAGCAGCAGCCCTTCTGGAGGCATTTCAGGGATTGGGCACCCCCCCATATCAGAGTTATAGGTGCTCCTTGTCCAGTGAAGAAAAGCCCACATTACTGTGAGGGGAGGGGTTATATATTAACAAAAGGCATGTATGTAGTATTACCTAAGAAGCTCTTTGATGCTGTGCAATGTACACACACAATGTGCTTCTTCTTTCCCATGGTTATAACAAGTATGACAAGTCTCCAGGCATATGTGCCTGTGACAAGCTTGTATTAACCCAAAAATAAGCTAGACTGCATCAGTGTTTAATAATTAACAATGTATAAATGCCACTCATCATAGCCCGAGATTTCTGCAGAACCTCTGAAATTCAAGGCATTATGATCTGCTACGCTTTTTTAAATGTCCATTAGTCTGGACGAGAACATCTATCCGGTAATGAAATAGTAAATAAACACACACGGCATACAATAAATGTCTACATGCGTGACAAAATAACTTTACGTTCTAATTGTGAAAAAAATGCTCAGCTTTTCATATACTAGTACATAGCCATTAAAAGCTTTAAAGACATAGTTCTCAACTGTCCCTGGTTTTGGCTCAGTTTTTTTGTTAAGATACCTCTTAAAATTATGATTTTCTGGTAAATTCCTGAGGATTATTGCTGGTCAGCAAGTGCCAGCTATGACTGTTTAATGTTTGTTGTTGTGTCTTTTGGCTTTTCCCGGTTAGGGGTCGCCACAGCGGAACTCCGGTCCGCTAATGATTGGCAGTAGATTTTTACGTGCCGAGTTGCCAGCCCTGACACACAACCTTCCACGAAGGTACGCCCATTCACACATGTCTCTACACAGAAGATGCTCTTGCTGAGAATCGAACCGGATAACGTCTTACTGTGAGGCGACAACGCTACCGCAGCACCACCACCGCAGTATTATTGATCAAAAATATATGGTGCTGCAAAGGCTGTTTAGTCAACTTTCTAAGGTGATTTGAGTAACGTTGACCCTAATTAGATTTTGCCCCGTCCCCTGCATTTTTGGCTTTGTCTAATATTTGTGACAAGAAATACCACAAGTTAAAACAGATACCAACTGAACGACTACGAATGAAACAGTTACAGCTTGAGCCAAACCCTAGAGGAAAACATGAACTATTTGGAATGCCAATCTGCAATCCAAAAGCACGGTCTTCTAGCAATCGAGAATTCAATAGATTGTAGTCTGGACCATGACTGTCAACGAATCAGGTCCAAAAATACTAGTACTATTATCTGTAAAGACTGACAGAATATGATAATATCAGTCATCAGTTTCAAGAGGGATTGAGCTAAAATCTGAGTCAAAATCACAGACAGTTGAGATGTGCTAACTACATCAGTGAATGTATTAAGCTCACAGTTTCCCTGCCTCACTATAGAAAGAATGACGGTCACGGCTAAATTCCCTCGGCTGAAGGGCCCTTGCTTACGTCACATCCGACGTCATGGGGCGGAAAAGGGGCGGTGTTACCTGTTTGGGAAAGGGGCGGGGTTAGCCATTCCACACTGCTTTGCTTTCTTTCACTCGCAGGCTAATACGGAGTTGCGAGAAAAAGGTAAATTTATTGCTTATATATTCTTTTAATGTAAATAAGAAATGATTATCCTTTTCATCTAAGTAAAATATGATTCGCGCATACGACTGAAAGTCTGAGTTGGAGTTGAGAGAAAAGTAAATTTTATGTATTTTATTTATCGAGCCATTTCATCTAAATAAGATAGTATTATAGTTTTTGTATTAAATTCATTAATCCTTTTCATCTTGTCAAAGGAAAAAACTTCAAAGACCAATTCACGTTAGGTTCAAGCAAGGCACCCTTTATTACTTGCAGCAAGGAGACAAAGCATGTAGGCACAAGGTTTGTCTGAATTACTGGTGATTAGTATGTTATTCTTATACAGTTCTCTTCCTGTCACACAGAAAATGTTACTATTCTATTGCTGACGTAGTTAGACATAGCTTTCTGTATGTTCTACAGAAAATGTTACTAGACTTATTGCTGACTAGGTTAGATTATTTGCTAGCTTGCAAAACATTTTAAGAAAAACAACCTGGCCTTGGGCTTATTTTAGCCCATTTTAACTTTTCAATTCTTCAATTGTACTCTTCTAATACATGTGTTACATTTTGTCTGGATTCAAGGTACATTTCTAGCTTTAGTACAAGTAATGCTGACTATGGTTTACACTTTCAAGCTATTGTTTTCTTTATCAAAGCTTCTAGCAGCTGCATACTTTCTCATGGCATAAGCAGAAATCTTTGTTAGGTTTTATGACATTAGCAGAAATGAAATGTCTCTTGTTATTTTCATGACATTAGCAGAAATGAAATGCCTCTTGTTAAGTTTCTAATAGCTGTGCAGATTCATGCAGTGTGAACAGAATAAATGCATTAACCCTTTTAAACCTCGAATGCACTAAGCATGCATATTACTATTATATATTTTTCTAACATTTCCCCCCTTTTAATACTTTTATTCTACTTTCAAGATAAGCATAAACAGTTTTTTCTTCCCCTAACCTCTTCCTACTCAGGATTTGCAGTTAAGAGAGTCATTCAGTTTAAACTTATGAAAGCATTTTCAGTTTTTTAGCAATTCTTCAAGTTCAGCACCTTGGTATAAGGTTTCTGAAACTGAAATGTCTATAAAGTCTTTAATCAGTCTTTTTATGCAGGGGATGCAGCAGCACACACATACCACCAGTAGAATTATTCCTACACAGATAGCAATCAGAATGTTCATTAGGATACTGCCTCACCCCCCAAACAATTTCTGGAAAAAGTCCATCAATGGATTTGGTCCTGGTTTGGTCATGGCTGACACCTGCTGAATTACCTCAAGATGGTTGTCTATCTCGTGTTTGTAGTTAGGAATATACGAACAGCACTCCTCCTGGATTAAAGTGCACGTACCTCCTCTCGCCGCTAGGGTGAAGTCAAGAGCCATGCGATTTTGAAGCACCAGTGTTCTCATGGCAGTCAGTTCATCAGTCACCAGTTCTAGGGCAGAAAAGGTTGCATTGCTCATTATTTCGAGAAGCTTAGACAATTTTCTCAGTTCCCAGATTGATTTTGTTGCTTCATATGCTGGCATTACACCTGCCCACGTTATAACAGTATCACTCAAGTCCATGTGTGCCAGTCCATTGCCCACAGCATGATGGTTTTTCCATCGCGCATTGATTTGCCCTACTGGATTGATAGGTTTCTTGATTTCTCGAACATTCCAAATTTTTCCTTGAGGTAAAACTGCTGTGTGTCGTATGGCCGGAACCAGGTAACCCAAAAAACAACTGCCGGTCCAATTCTCAGGTAACCATTTGTATGCTTTTCTACCACATACAAAGTAACAATCTTCGACTTTAGTAGTAACTTTACTATGCCTTGGCTCTGCATGAAACATTTTTTTTGTCGATTATAGACAGTTGCTTATAGAGATCAGCATTATGTTTTACTTCTTCAGTTGTCCTATGCATCAGTTCAAAAAATGTATCATAGCTTGTGTTGCAATAGGATCTGGTGTTATCAGGTTTAGTGTAGCATCTATAGGGAACAGTCACATTGCAATTGCTCCAACCCACCTGAACTGTATCATTCTTGTAAAAACACACAGTTCCCTTCTGTCGAACAGACAAATGCAATGCTACTTTATCTTGTGATGTGACATCTAATGTATCATGAATTAGGTTTTCCCAGGTCTTGTTGGCTCCTAGGGGAACTGAAATTAACAGTAACCCCCCATATGCGGTTGGTAAGGCTGTGCAAATCCAGCAATTCGAAACATTGAAAGTTTCAGCATACACATATTTGATTGCCTGGTAAGTGTTAAAGTTCGGGTGCCACTCTGCACGCTTGTTCAGTTCAATTTGTGTGGCTGAGAAAAGGAATGGCCACAACAAAAAGATTATTGTCACTAGTACAGTCGATAGGATGGTTATGCAATACTTTTGTGGAAACGGTTGTTCTGCATTTCTGTTTTCTCCGACTCTTCCGAGTAGGTTTTGGATCTTACTGGATTCTGTCATCTTTTCTTTGGACACGTGCTCTTACTCTCTGCCCTAATAGGACCCTCAGCACTTATGGTTTCTTCACTGGGGTTGAGACGGATCAGTCCTATTGATCTGACCCCCCTTTGTAGCCAGACTTTGTGCTGAGGGCCCCGATGGAGAGGTAAGATTTTTGTCCAACTCAAAGTTCTTAACCAGCTTGCAGTGCATCAGGTGTATCCACGAAGCTCATTCTGCTATCTTAACTGCAGTGGGTGTTGAAAGAAGCACCTGGTAAGGACCTTCCCACCTTGGTGATAACCAATTCTTCCTCTTGATGTTTTTGATCCACACCCAATCTCTGGGCGTCACTGCCACTTCTGATGTCTCGGTTTGTTTTCTATCTGAAACAGAATTTGACTGCAACAGATGTTTAGAACTCAACTACTTTTTCATATATTCAGCTAGTGTGAAATCAGCTTCCTGGTCTGATGACATGAGAAGTTTCCACTGGGGTGTATAATAAGCCCTTCCAAATAATTTTTCAAAAGGAGTCAATCCTTTTGCTGTAGGGACAGTTCTCATGCTCAACAGTGCCAGGGGCAAACAGTATAACCAGTTTTTTCCTGTCTCAGCTATTAATTTTCTCAATTTGTTTTTTAGTATACAATTTCAACTAGCCCTGCAGATTGTGGATGGTATGCACAATGATTTTTTAAAGAAATACCAAAATGCTTACTCAACTGCTGTATGGTTTGATTTACAAAGTGTGTACCATTGTCACTGTAGATCCTTTCCAGAATAACAAACCTAGGAATGATTTCCTTGACAAGTACGTTTGCCACCGTAGCTGCATCTGGATTTTTGGTTGGAAAGGCTTCCACCCATCTGGAAAACATATCTACAATGACAAGACAATACTTCTTATTTTCACATTTGTTCAATTCTATGAAATCCATACAGATAGTGTGAAACGGATATGGTGGTATAGGGAAACTCCCTTGCTTGGGCGTTATCACCCCCTGTGCATGATGTTTGTTACAAATCTGACACATCAAACAAAATTTTTTAGAGTAGTTTGTAAATTCATACGTTATGAACACCTGGTTCACCAGCTGTACCATCCCCGGAAACGGATATGGTGGTGTAGGGAAACTCCCTTGCTTGGGCGTTATCACCCCCTGTACATGATGTTTGTTACAAATCTGACACATCAAACAAAATATTTTAGAGTAGTTTGTAAATTCATACGTTATGAACACCTGGTTCACCAGCTGTACCATCCCCCCTGTTGAGACATGTCACTGCCCATGGCTCAACAAAGCTGCATATCGAAACAAATTAGAGGGTAGTATCGGTTTTCCTTCTCTAGAGATGTATAGCCCCTTTTTGAGGATTGCTCCTCATTTTATCCATCGTTGTTTTTCAGCTTGCGTAGTGAGTGTCTGCATTGTTTTTAACATATCTAAATCTAAAATCTCATAGGGTTGTAATTCCTCATTTAAAAGAAATACTTCTGTGGCTGCTTGTTTTGCAGCTGTATCAGCTCTCGCATTACCTTTTGAAATCCTATCTTGTTGCTTGGTGTGAGCTGTGCATTTACAAATGGCTATTTTCTGAGGTAACTGAATAGATTCTAAAAGATCTAAAATAAACTGTGCATGATTTGTAGGTTTGCCAGTAGATGTTATCATTCTCCAATTTTTCCACTGTTGCGCAAAAACATGTACAGTAGAAAAAGCGTACTGGCTATCAGTAAAAATGTTTACACATTTACCCTTTGCTAAGGTACATGCCCGTGTCAGGGCAATCAATTCTGCTGCAGGTGCAGATAAGTTGTGTGGTAAAGGTTTTACTTCTATAATCCCAGTATCAGAAACTACTGCATATCCTACTAGGTTCTGTCCTGCAGGACCCCTTTTGCACGAATCATCCACATAGTATGTCACCTCGGCATCATCCAAGGGGACATCCATGAGGTCTTTTCTAGGTAGTGTCTTTTGCTCAATTACCTGCAGGCAGTGGTGTGGTGTGCTGTCTGCAGGGGTCGGGAGCAGAGTAGAAGGGTTTAAAGTCATGCATCACTCAATTGTCATATGAGGTTGGCTCAACAATATAGTCATACAGGAAAGATGCCTAGCAGGGGAAAGATATGCCACCTTTTCTTGTAGTAAAATAATTGCGACTGCATGAGGTACTCTCAAAGTGAGAGGGTGGAACAAAACTACTGAGGCTGAAGCCTGTATTGCTATTGCAGCTGCTACTACTGCATGTACACAGTGGGGTAAGGATCATGCCACTGGGTCTAGTTGCAATGAATAGTAAGCAATGGGACGTTGCTTATCCCCATGCTGTTGTGTTAATACCGATGCCATGTAACCCTGCTTACAATCTACAGTTTGGAAAAAATGTTTATGGTAGTTTGGCAATCCCAGAACTAACGAGGACGCTATTAACTGCTTTAGTTTACAGAAGGCAGATTCTGCCTCTGGTGTCCATTGTAACAAATCCTGCGCTGCCATAGGGTTTTTATATATAAGGTCAGTCAGAGGAGCAGATTCCAAGGCATAGTTTGGAATCCAGCTCCGGCAAAAATTGGTTGTACCCAGGAAGGACATCATTTCCTTCTTGGTAGTGGGTTTTGGTGCTTGCAAAATTGCTATTTTTCTGTCCTCGTCTAATGTCCTACCTTCCTTGGATATTACATATCCCAGGTATTTGACTTGTTTTTTCCAAAGCTGCAGTTTACTTTTATTTACTTTATGTCCTTCAGCGGCTAAAAATCGTAGAAATGCTATGGTATCTTCTCTAAATTCCTGCTGGGTGGGGGCTGCCAGCAAGATGTCATCAACATAAAGTAAAATCTGACTGCCTCTTGGTGGGGTGAATCCTGCCAAGTTGCTTGCCATTTCTTGTGAGAATATTGTTGGACTTTCACAATATCCCTGCGGTAGTCACGTATATGTATACCTTTTCCCCTGAAATATGAATGCAAACCAATACTGGCTATCAGGGTGTATCGGTATCGAAAAAAACGCATTACTGATGTCTACCACAGAAAAATACTTCTGTTGAGGTTTCAAATCATTCAACAGGGTGTGTGGGTCTGGCACCATAGGTGCTCTTGGTATTACTGCATCATTTACAGCTTGTAAATCTTGGACCATACGCCATTCTCCATTGGCCTTTTTAACTGGAAATAAGGGTGTGTTACATGGTGAATTGGGAGATTCTACTAGTATCCCTCATTTAAGTAAGGCTGCTTTAATAGGCTTTATCCCTGCCTCTGCATCTTTTCTTAAGGGATACTGTCTTTTTTGTGGTCTGAATGCTGACTTTGGCGTGATAGTAACTGGTCCCGCTGTATGAATGAGTCCTACATCTGATTTTCCTATTGACCAGAGAGTCTCTGGTATATTTCGTAAGGCATTCTCTTCCTCCTTCAATAGGAATGCTAATCAGCTGTCCTTGCTGGAGTGGAAGTGCACAGCTGGGTTGGTCTGAGTTATCCAATTCAACTTCTGTATTTATATTCCCTGTTCTGACAGTTCTAGTTCTGTCTGTTTTTCCCATCCCGTGACTTTTTCTCCTAGGTCTGCCCATTCTATAGTTCTGTTTTTTGTTAAGCTAACATGTGGTAATCGATTAAATTTATAAAGTGCAAAGAACTCCTGGGGTAATGAACAGCTGGCTACACTGTTCCCTTCTGTGTCCCAGTACAGGTTACGCAATATCAATCTGTTTGCATGATTCTTAAATAATTCTTGCTCATATTACTTATCAGGTCCTGGTGTGTTACAATAATACAGGGTACAGTGCAACAGGTAAAAAGTGAATGAGCCAAAAGCAACCAAATGAACCAAGAAAAGTGAAGCAGAAGCTCCACCAAGCACAAATAAATCGAAGCTCCAAAAGGTAAAAAATGCTTTAACAAGCACTGTTAAAAACGCTCCACCACAAAGACTGGATTGTAAGGTACAAGAAAGCACAATAACGTATCCACAAAGACGTTTTCGTCACCAACTTCGTCAGTTATACATCCATTTTTAAAAATAAGTGCTTTTATATACTGTTTAAATTTCATCACAGATCAATTAACCAATCATTTAAGACCATTTGTTAGAGTTAATTATGAAAACTAATTAATTCATAACACCTTCACAAGACAAAAATAAATATAATTCTCTAAAAACATGCATTCTCCCTTTATTCCCCATTTGTAATGAATTATTTGAAAACTTTTAAAACTTTTTAAAACCTTTTTAAAAGCATCATTTAAAATAGTTTAAAATAATTTCTGCATTAAGCATAAATAAAGCTTATGAATCTGAAATTGCAACATAGCACCATCTTGTGGCCATAATGTAAATTACAACAAAACCAACAACCAGAAATTTAAAAGTTCCGAGGAAAAAATATTTTTTATGATTGTATGCAGAAAGCCCAAACAATAAAAGTAAACCAAATAGAAGCCTTTTGAATTAAAGCTTTGCAGCTCTCATCTTCAAAACTGGGGCCAATGATACCATATCATTGAGCCCAAAATTACGGTTTGCATCTAAGAAAAGTTGCCAGTACAATTCTTTGTATTCAATGAGTGTTTCCCACATCCCACCTCTTGGATTAGTAGGAACTACTTCTAATATGAAGAAAGAGTAACCTGTGGTGTTACATTTAGTTGAATGCTTGCTCAATGCATTTTTCTCATTCATCACCCTAACATCATATAAATGCTCATATATTCTGTCTTAGCTTTCTTTCACTCTTTAAAAGAAATTATTTTAAACTATTTTAAATGATGCTTTTAAAAAGGTTTTAAAAAGTTTTTAAAGTTTTCAAATAATTCATTACAAATGGGGAATAAAGGGAGAATGCATGTTTTTAGAGAATTATATTTATTTTTGTCTTGTGAAGGTGTTATGAATTAATTAGTTTTCATAATTAACTCTAACAAATGGTCTTAAATGATTGGTTAATTGATCTGTGATGAAATTTAAACAGTATATAAAAGCACTTATTTTTAAAAATGGATGTATAACTGACGAAGTTGGCAACGAAAACGTCTTTGTGGATACGTTATTGTGCTTTCTTGTACCTTACAATCCAGTCTTTGTGGTGGAGCGTTTTTAACAGTGCTTATTAAAGCATTTTTTACCTTTTGGAGCTTCGATTTATTTGTGCTTGGTGGAGCTTCTGCTTCACTTTTCTTGGTTCATTTGGTTGCTTTTGGCTCATTCACTTTTTATTAGTTTATGTTTATGGAGCCACTGCCGAGCACAGATCTAGCTCCTAGGAGCTCAGAGACTGGGGAACTACGGAAGTTAATCGGGCAACTCACACAGTTGGTTGCCTTACTGACACCGCTCAGCCAGTCATTTGCTTCACTTGCTGCCCTTACACAACTCCCGGGGAACCAGGAAGTGAATCGGAAGCAGACTGACACGGACTTATTCACTCGCGACGATGGAAGCAATGTCTTCTCAGTCGAAGAAGATTTAAACTGTGAAAACAGCTTGGATGGGTTCCCGCATATTACGGTTGACCAAGGGAACACCAACAGCAACGGAGGAGAGGGAATTTCGGTGAGACCGAAGAGTCAGAGGAAACAGCACCATGTGTGCACGGACAAGCCTAATGTTTCTACAGGTACACAGAAACTGTTTTCTGACTGCTTCAAAGCAAAATATAGCTTTGATTTACAACACAGTCCAAACAAACACAGCAATACCAACTTTGTTACACTATTGAATGATTTAGAATTTTTTTTGATCAAGTATAAAACACTTGAAATAGACAATGATTATCTTAAGTACTGCATTTCTTTAAATATTGTACCTAAAGGTTTAAGGGTTTGCAAATACCCTAACAATGTTATTGATGGGTCTGAATTTTGCACTGAGCTTATGTCTATCTTTGACAATTGTGGTATGAACATTATGAAAGCTATAATCACTAACAATGAAAGGTTAATGGAAAAGTTACATGTTGACATTGAGAAAACTAACAAAGCCATTACAAATGATTTGTTGTACACTGTTGAAGCTAACAAATTAAAATACCAGAATGTTTTTCACAAAGTTGATGCTAAATGTAAGGAGGTTCAGACCAGGAAAATAGGGAAAATCAAAAGGGACCAAGAGGAATACAAAAATAAAACACACTATCCTAGACCCAAAACTATTCACAGAAATGGCTATGTGAATTGGGGGAGGCAAGAAACTTATGAAGGGGAATGGGGGGAAACGGAAATAGAAGAACAACAAGAACAATCCCTAGGGACAGAAGAATATCCCCCACTAAGGAGATCAGAGAGGCTTATGCAACAAGGGATGGTTTATTACAATTCAAAAAACTACAGGGGGAGGGGGGGGGGATCTTTTCAGACGACACGTCAGGGTTGGAATTAGAAGGTGGTATTATCAACAATCTGAACACCTGGACATTTAGTGGATTTAACATATACAATTACTCCAGTGTCAGTATAGATAAGAGTTGGTTCGATTTATTTTCGAAAGGCTTCACCTTTGTTCCTACACAAAAAACGGATATTTTTAAACTTTTGATAGATATCAAGTTGTTTATCCGTAAAAAGAATTTGGAGCTTTTTTTCAAAGACAAAACTCTTGACTATGACAGACAAGGTCTGAAGCGGAAAAGTACATTTAACCCTCCCACACACCCCCAACTCAAGAATTTTGAACTAAAGGTGGAACATGAAATCAGATCCCACCTGACAACAAGAACCTTTCACTCTAATTTAACACAGGAGGAAAAAAATACTTTAAGAGCTATCAGTGACAATCACAATCTGAGAGTTATGAAACCTGACAAGGGGGGAGGGGTCGTGGTTATGGAAACAATCCAATATGAAGGGAAAATGTTGGACTTATTAAATGATCCAGACAAATACACTAGGGTGTCTATCAACGAAGTTAATATAGCGTATAGAAAGATTCAGGTTCTACTATATGATATGCTAATGCAGGGTTCTATAGATCAAAACACTTACAAATTTTTGGTTGTTGACAAGCCAAAAATTCCCTGCATCTTTGGAATACCCAAGGTTCACAAAAATCCCTGCGACCCACCCCTCAGACCAATTGTGTCAGCAGAGGGATCAATAACAGCTCCTTTAGCAAAATTTGTCGACCACAAGATCAAGCATGTACTTGAGGGAT
This sequence comes from Protopterus annectens, assembly GCF_019279795.1. Lineage (NCBI taxonomy): Eukaryota > Metazoa > Chordata > Ceratodontiformes > Protopteridae > Protopterus > Protopterus annectens. The sequence continues at coordinate 1,298,569,272 of NC_056725.1, read as the reverse complement.
GTGATAATATTCTAAAAGACTCCTGGGACTTGTTGAGAAGAATTAAACCTTCCCTATACAGTGAGAACACTTCATTTGGAACCATGGATGTTATAGACCTATTTGGTTGCATTCCACATGATTTAGGTTTATCTTGGTTTGAAGAAAAATTAATAGGAAGTAAAAAATTGACACACATTGACTTTACGAATACTTTGACACTGATGGAAATAGTATTAAAAAACAATTTCATCTATTTTCAAGGGGAGTACTTCAAACAAGAAAAAGGGTGTTGCGATGGGTGCACACTGTGCACCTGCTTATGCAAACATCATCATGGCCTTTTGGGAAGAAAACTTTCTCCTTAATTCTCCTTTGTTTAACTCATCCACTCCGGAGCAGCTCAGGAAAAGCTGCCTGCTTAATTCCACCATAGAAACAACAGTGCAGCCTGAGCTCATTTTCAGAAAATCCATTTATAAAACCATACAGAAAACAAATGTTCATAACTCTTTAACTATAAGAGCTACACTAAAAATGTGAACACGAAAGTTGTTCAGCAGACACTGACCTTTCCAACAGGGTAAATGTTGATAGTGTATATCAAAGTCATTATTAAATATTTGGCAAGGGATGCTGATATTGTGCATATTTTTTACCTTTTTGGAAAAACAAAGCACAATATCTTGGTCAATGTACCATGCAGACCCATACAATTTGAATGTAATTTGTTAATATGAATGTCAGCTTTAAAATTATACCTTAACCATTACTGTGTGATGTTCCTTTCTTGAGATATACACATAAATATGATTAATATATTATTTTTCATAACTGATAAATAAACAAAGCATAATATCTCATCACCTGTAACAGACAGAGCCTACATATCAGTGTAGAAGTTGTGCATCTGAATGTTAGCTTCACAATGATGCATCATTTGTGTGATCACCATGCTCCCTTGCAAAGATATGGGCATAATAATGAAAAGTATTGCAAATGTATAATTTTCATAATCGTACAAGACTAAACAAACTGTGATATCTGTACATGTGTAGAGTGCACAGACATAGTTCTTTTACCATGTTGTAAGGAGTAACACTGTCTTCAAAATGAGGTATTACTTGGCACACTGACATGCTCCCTTGCAAAGTTATTTACCAAAATATGAAAAAAAAATCATAATTTCCATAACCTAAGTCCGAAACAAACTTTCATATCTGCACATGTGTCAAACATACAGGCACAATTATTTTACCATGTTGGAACCAGCAATACCTTCTTCAAAATGAGATATTACTTGGCACATTCAGATGCTCCCTTGCAAAGTTATTTACCAAAATATGAAAAAAAAATGATAATTTCCATAACCTAATTCCAAACAAGCTTTGATATCTGCCTATGAGTACAACATACAGGCACCATTCTTTTACCATGTTAGAACTATAAATAATCTTTTCAAAATGAGGTATTACTTAACACATTCAGATGCTCCCCTGATAAGTTACTTACCAAAATATGAATAAAAATCATAATTTCCATAACCTAAGTCCGAAACAAACTTTGATATCTGCCTATGAGTACAACATACAGGCACCATTCTTTTACCATGTTGGAACTATCAGTACTGTCTTCAAAATGAGGTATTACTTAGCACATTCAGACTCTCCCTTGCAAAGTTATTTACCAAAATATGAAAAAAATCATAATTTCCATAACCTAAGTCCAAAACAAACTTTCATATGTGCACAAACTCAGAATAATATATTTTACAGAACACATTTCATAAGAGAGTTTTACTTACCATACTGGTCCTACTTGGTCATGGGTGTTTTCCATTCTTCCCACACTCTGCATGTTACCAATCCTGCATATCTCTCCTCACACCATTGTGGAGGTCAGTCAAGAACAATGCAATGCCCTCCGCAGTTAGGTGAACGCCGACCCTGTGCATCAAGCCATGCATGAACCAATTCTGTAAACATCTGGCCTTGTGAGCTGCCCGTTGACTGTTTGCTGTTTTCCATATCTGTCGAGGAATTATGTCAGACCACACAAAATGACAATGCCGTTATAATTCAGTCAAAATAGTAACTTGGATGTTATTGAGCCCTTATAATTCCAGTTATCGCATCTGACCATCACTCTGGTTACAATAAGACCCATCAATTTTCCTAAATGCAGTACGTGCATATTGTTAACAGATAATAAATTATTCTTGAAAGCTGGATACATAAACAAAAAATTATAATAACCATTGCTGAAACCTGAGCTATAGATAACCTATACTTGTCACACTGTATCTGTATTACAATCTTCAGCAGTCTGACCATGTATGCACAAGCACTTCCCTGGTACACAAATGAATTATTTCCCCTACCAACATCTTCATTACTACATGTTATACACATGTCCCTAAATGAAACATTCACCCAAGTGACCCCTTCAGGAAAATGTTGAGATACGCACAACCACCACAATTGTGTGTGTATATATATATATATATATATATATATATGTGTGTGTGTGACCAATGTACATACATGTATATCCATATACGCACACACACACACCTATATATATATATATATATATATATATATATATATATATACATATAATGCATATATACAGCAAGAAAAAAATCAGGGGTTTAGGAGGGTAGGCAGTCAATGAAGAATATGGGGGTTGCAAATCATAGAAAAAATACAACCTGACTTGTGCATTCATTAAAGTGATAATGACTTCTACTTATGTGAATAACACTGACAGCAGCTGAGACTTTCCCCAAAAAAGTGATAATGACTAACTGCTATATTGTAACTGCACCTATTGCTATGTGATAATGACCTTCTTTTCATTACTGCAAAGGTATGCATGCTGAGACACAGGTGATAACTGCTGCCCATAACCTGTCGAGTAGGCATTCATTATATTACCTTGTGCAGCTGTTATGTAACACAGACTCATTATCATCAGTAAGGAGAATATCTGAGTCAGTCAAATAGTATAACACTTAGGTATTACTGAGGCCTTCCTCCCATCTAAATTCCACACATGACTGACAAAGCCAGGAGAAATAAACAAAAAATATGGTAGCTCCATCCTGTCAGTAGTCACTTGGTAAATAACTTTGCAAGCGAGTGATAACCTTTATCTCATTCAGGCAGTATAATCACAAATAAAATAATACAAGCAGAAGTGATGTAACCCAATGTAATTTGCAGACTGACTTTCTCTATGTCCCCAGTAACCCCTCCAGTTGTTTGCTTTGTTGGCTTAAACACTGGTGTCATTCAAAGGGGATCCAGTATCTGTCTGCCTGGGATGACATGCTGGACAAGCCACGCTGCTTCGCAAGGGACGGCTTGCACCTGTCACCCCTGGGATTCCGAATATCGGCAAAGGCTCTTGCCACCCCCATAGTGCCTTTTTTAGGCAAGGCTCAAATTCTAAACCTACCACCCTAGAACACAAAAAAGGAAAAAAACTAAGGGTAATGCTGCTCAATGCCAGAAGTCTAAATCTCAAAATGCACGCACTCGAGGCCCTTCTCAGTATGGAGAACATCGATGTCTGTGCTGTGACAGAAACCTGGTTCAAGGCTCCTGAGAGCACCCCAGCGCTATCAGGTTTTACCTCATATCATGCGTTCCGGCCCCAAAATCCGGACAATACCAAGAAAGGAGGGGGTATCCATATTCATCAAGGACACCCACACCTCAAGACTGGTGGCAACGCACGATGCATCGGAGACCATCCAGGTGCAATTAACCATAGGCAAGACTGCTCTGCAAATTGTAGCATGTTACAGGCCACCCTCACAAACTCAGGAAACTCACATGGCCTTCCTGAAAACACTAGAGTGGATAAATGTATCACCAAACACCATCATACTAGGTGACTTCAATTACCCTAATATAGACTGGGAACACTACTCAAGCCCAAACACCCTAGCCCAAAAGTTCCTGGAATTCATAAACTCAAATGCCATGGAACAACTAGTCACCATCCCCACAAGAGGAGATAACATACTTGATCTCATCATCACGAACATGGGAGCACAATGTTCAACACCGGAAGTATACCCCTCACTGGTGAGATCAGATCACAAACTAATCTCGCTGGAGGTCCTCATCCCACCCCCACCTGAAATAAAAAAGACCACAGTAAAGAGCTTCTCAAAAGCCGACTTCACACTTCTAAAGACTAGTGTGGTCTCCTTTCAGGCCCCCGAGCCGGCGGAAAACAATACTCAAGCCGCTGAATCACTTACAAACGCCTTCTACCAGCACCTGCAGGACTGCATGGATAAGGCAACCCCAAGCAAAACAAAGACTCTTTGTACCAAAGGCAAGCGTCCAGTCTGGTGGACCCCAGCCATAAACAAACTCTACAACAAAAGGAGGAAGCTACTACAAGATAGAGCAAAATCCTTAAAAGGTAAGACACCCTTGATCACTATAAGTAAAATACTAAGAGCTCTCATAAAATCATCCAAAGCAAATTTCGAGAGAAAAATAGCTAAAGACTCAAAAGACAATCATAAGGCCTTCTTTAGCTATGTTAGAAACCTAGGAGGAAACTCCCAGATATGCTCAGAACTAGTTCAAAATGATGTGAAGATTACTGATCCTACAGACATTGCCAACATACTGGCTGACAGGTTCAGTGCAAACTTCTCCCCTCCCCCAAAAGGAGAGATATCTATACCAAATGAGTGCAGCCCCCCAAACATCTCCAGCGCCCAAGTGAGAACTGCTCTCTCCAAAGCAAAAAACACAGCATCCATGGGACCCGATGGTGTCCCCGGCTGTGTGCTCCACGAACTCAATGATGAATTAAACCCACAGCTAGGACAGCTGTTTAATCAAAGTCTTACCTCTGGATACGTACCCAGGGAGTGGCGCACTGCAACTGTGGTCCCACTTCACAAAGGCGGTGCCTCCACAGACCCTGGAAACTACCGGCCCATTAGCTTGACAAGCCTTATCTGCAAAGCCATGGAGAGGATCATAATGGACCTCATAAATAAAGACATAGGGAATTTGCAGACTTTGGATCCAACCCAGTTTGGCTTTGTCAAAGGCAGATCATGCCTTTTAAACTTGGTTGACTTTTGAAACAGTCACCAAAGCCATTGATGAGGGAAAGGCAGTCCATACAGCCTACCTCGATCTGGCTAAGGCCTTCGATACAATACCCCACTCGGGTATCATTGAAAAACTCATCAGCTTAAATGTTAACCCATACATCACAAGATGGGTTGCAAACTGGCTGAGTGACAGAACCCACAGGGTCAGAGTTGCTGGCGCCATGTCAGACTCAAAGCCTGTCACAAGTGGTGTCCCACAGGGCTCAGTACTGGGCCCACTCTTGTTTGGCATCTACTTTTCCGAAGTATAAGCAAACACAGGAGGGTTATGGCTGACAAAGTTTGCAGATGACTGCAAACTGGGCCATAGTAGAAAACACATCTGACACAGATATCCTTCAGAAGGGTCTCACAGAAACGGATAACTGGTGCCAGAGCCACGGCCTAAAGTTAAATGCCAAAAAATGCATAGTCATACCCTTCGGGAAAAATAAGGTTACCCCTAGCTACCAAATAGGTGGCAATCCACTGAGCACAGAAGAAGTTATCAGGGACCTGGGGACCCAGGTTGATAGTAGTCTGTCATTCGACACCCATGTAGCTAAAGTAGTTAGGAAGTCCTTCTACATTGCCCACCTTATCATGAAGGGATTCTCATCTAGATCAAGGGAGGTCATAGTCTCCCTTTACTCATCACTCATCAGACCAATGATTGAGTACAATGCCCCATTTGGAATGTATCTGACCCGACACTTGCAGCAGCTGGAGAGGCCACAAAAGTTCCTCACCAAAAGGATAAAGGGTCTCAAAATCTGTCCTATGCTGCCCGACTGAAAGAACTCCAGCTCTATTCAGTCGCTACCGCTTGCTCAGAGGTGACCTTTGCCTAACATACAAGGCCATGTCAAACCCAGATTTGATGAATATGCTTCACCTCAAAAAGTCTAGATCCATCAGAGGCACAAGGGCGGAGACTTAAACCTCGACACGGCTATTAATAGGACGTGCTGGAGGGATAGATTCATCACCCAAAGACTCCCTATGCTGTGGAACAAAATCCCGGTACATGTGAGGCAGAGCACCTCGCTGGCCTTGTTCAAGAGAAATCTTGACCAATGGATGGGAGATCGCAGATATACCCCAGGAATTACCTCAGTGTCACTGCTCGACAGAGGCACAGCAAAATAATGGGTATAGTTCCCCATACTAAAGGGGTGGCGTAAGCCACAAAACAATGGGCTAGGCTTATAAATGCCCTCGGGCAGATAGCCTAGTATGAACCTATGAACCTATGAACCTATGTATGCACAGGCATCAAAATGGCACAAATTGGCCCAGCAGTCACTTCAGCAGTGAGACCATGTATGCACAAGCACATCCCTGATACACAAATAATTATTTCCCCAAGCAACATCCTCATAATTATGTCCAGGTATACATGCACCTGAAATGAAACATTTCCACAAACAAGCCTTCAGTAACATTTCCTAGTATGTGCAACCACCAGTTCACCCAAGAAACCCCTTCAGTAGAATGTTGATGTATGCACAATGTCCAAAATTAAACGCTTCCCCAAATGAAACATCTGTAAGTTTTGCTGTACCACCAAAATGAAGCATTCACCCACCCGAGCCCTTCAATATAATGTATGCACAGGCACCAGAATGAAAGATTTCCCCAAAACAACCGTTTAGTAACATTTCCTGGTATGTACAAGCACCAAAATGAAAAATTCATAAACGAACACTGAATGTGCACGTGGGAAATTGCATCACATTATCTGTTGTAATATGCATCATATTCCTTGGACAGGTGTAATAGAGCTATTACCATATGTTAGGACAAAGACCAGAGTAATTACGTCAAAGTAGTACAGCAGTTATATCTTACTGAGAATTGGATTTACCATGGAACACAGTGAAGACAAACAGTGGAGAAGCTGTTGGGACATAATAAAGCAGCTAGGAATCACAAACGGGCAAATACCTCATTCACATAATTTTGTCACACAGATTTCAGGCATTCCTCATTTACATCATACTATTATTTCACTTGCCTAAGATTTTTGTAAGCTGAGTAAGCAGCTTGTGCCTAAGTGCACCTAACAGATGAAAAACACTCCAAGTCCTCACCAGAAACATTCTGGGAGGAAATGAAGACTTTCCACAAGTTCAAAGCAAAACAAACTGCTAGATTCACCCCCCCCCCAGACTTCCTTTATGAATTCTCCAACTAATAGTTATTGGCAAGCTGCAGACCCAAGCCAGACTATACAATTTGAAAACCTTAAAACTATCCTGGAAAGATTACAGTGGAAACATACCAAAGGCATCCAAAAATATGAAAATTTAAGTTATGAAAGAGTAAAAAATTATAATACAGACTTGTGTTGCTGCACATAGAAACATTGGAGTTATATGCCTGCAATCACATTCTCTTAAAAACAGAAATTTTCACAATTAGAATTAAAATTAACAACTGTACAGGAGCCAGTCCAGTTTCTACTCCCCCCTTCCCACACTTATGTAATAGTATGAGCCTTTCTTTGAATATAGCAAGTGGTCAGGGGATGGCAGTTCACCCCTACACATGGTCCAGCAAACAAAACAAGAGTTTGAGCAAATGTCTTATACTGCTCTGATATTTTACTGACCTCTGCATAGGGATGACAACCAAGATGAGAACCAAAACAAGACTTGTGTGTGTGTGTGTGGGGGGGGGGTGCACATAAGTAAATTTACACAGGATTTTTAAAGTACACCACATAAGATATACAATTGTTCGACATTATACAACTATCACTGAAAATATTACAAAAAACAGTACACAAAACAATGATATAGAAACCCCCACCTGGGTAAACACTGCAGGTTACCTTTCTACAGCTCACACTGACATCCAAATAAGGTAACAAATCAATTAAAGTACCAATTCTTAAATCCGATTAAGATACATGTAGAAGTTACATGCACGAATACATGAAGCAAATATTTACACAGACTGCACTAAGACAGAATTCGCCCAACAAAAATTAAAAAAGAAAATTGTGGTATTTAAAAACACTATCCAGTGCATCGTTATATTTGTCACCCCTCACACTCCATAAACAATATTTTCATGGACTGTACCATACATACTTACACAGAGCAAAGCTAACAAACTTAAACCCATCAAAACTTGGCAGATTTGGTATGCCTGGCCGGGCTTAAAAAGCCCCTTGAGGTAGTTAACCTAGTAAACATCAATGAACCATCAGCGCTTACAGGTGTGGCGGCGTCTACGCACACATTAAAACAGTTATACAAGACACACGTGGGACATTTCCTCGTAAAGCACTACTCTCCCATTTTTCTCTCCCCAAACAGCCCAGGCAGAACAATCACTAACTACCAAAAAGGAAAATGCGGTTCCACCATTAACCTTCCTTTGTTTTAAATCGGACAAGTAGATCAACATCAGTTCAACAGTTTGTTTGAAGCAGTGCAATATTTCTACATAGTACTTGTACTCGGGGCATACTGCAGTTGCAAGTGACTGTATATGCTGTAGAGCTAATAGTTTAGCGGCAAAGCAAAGCATAAAGATGGTTCAAAAACAAATCACGAAGCAGTTTGTATAAACCAAGAACAGTAGATGCAGAAGCTCACCAAACCCCAATCTTCCAGACACCAAGGAAAAACAAAGTATGTACGGTTTCTGTTGGTTATCAGTGAAGCAGCTATATTCTATGTTGCTGATAAAAACCAGTCCAGCGTAATTAAATCCAAAAGAACTCTGTTTATTCCAGACCTTAGACCTAACGCAAATACAATCCTGGAACTCAGTGCACTACTGGCACTAGTTTTAACAGCAGAACAATCCTGTAAAAGAAAAAAAAAACGACCACAGCACATCAGTTATGCAAGCGGTGGCTCGGATTGTAAGAATCCGATTGGCTGCCACCGCTTGATTGAGGAATGCACACGGAGCTGGCTTTGCTGTAATCTGGAGAAAAGACAGGGAGCATTCAAAGCCGAATTTAACAAAAAAGTCCAATAGGACCATCAGGTACCTCCACTATAAATCCTAAGTTGAGAAGGTAACTGACAACCTTCAGTTACTTTCTCAACATATATTTTACCAATAGCTTGAAATTAGGGGCTGTAAACTTACTTGCGCTGCAAGAAGGCACTCGGGGTTAACATGAAGAAATTCCTATCGTGTCATAGCGCACTCGGTGTTAAGCACAGAGGCGCCAGGGAACGGTTCTCGGGGTTAATGAGTTAATGAATGCTCCCTTTATACCAGGTTTTTAGATGATTTGTGTTTTTTTGGAAGGGTAGTAAAGAAAATTTCAACAATCTTTTGATGCATGTAAACAATACTTCGACTTTTTTGACATTTACTAGTAACTTTGATGAACAGGAATTGAAATATTTAGATGTTCATATAGAGAAAAAAGAAGGGAAATTTACATCAAGAATTTTCAGGAAAGAAACCTTCTCTAACTCTTATTTGCATTTTACCAGTTGCCATCCCCCCCACCAGAAGAAGGGGGTAGTGAAAGGGCAATTGGTTAGGTCCAGCAGAATGACCTCTGACAACAAGGTCTTTCTTGATGAAACTAATTTTTTAAGGGGCCTTTTCATTCAGAGAGGGTATCCTTTGGAAATGTTCAACAAAGTACTTGAAGAAGTCAACATAAAAAGAGCAGATGCTTTTGCACCTATTTTAGGTAAGGAAGAAAAACTGACCCATAACCAAGGGCAGGCATGCAGCTTTGGGGAAAAAGAGACAGGGTTAATTACCACCTTCAATGAACAATCAGCCTTTGTTAGGAATATATTTTCAAGGGAATGGTATAGTTTTTCAAAATTCTCAGACCTTGAACACATTTTTGACAAAGAGTTAACCCATGTCTACCGTAGAGGGAAAAGCATCAAAAATTACTTGGAAGGGGGGACGAAAGTCAGCATGTGCAACAATAGTAACAAATCCAAGAAAGGATTATACAAATGTGGGAGATGTAAATATTGCACACATTTGAATTGTGGGGAAACAATGTTTTTAGAAGCAAGAAACATGACCCTGCATTTGAATACATTTGCCAATTGCGACACCAAAGGCATCATATATCTAGCTGTTTGTAAAAAATGTCCCTCTTTCTACGTTGGAAAGAGTGAAAGAAAGCTCAGACAGAGAATATATGAGCATTTATATGATGTTAGGGTGATGAATGAGAAAAATGCATTGAGCAAGCATTCAACTAAATGTAACACCACAGGTTACTCTTTCTTCATATTAGAAGTAGTTCCTACTAATCCAAGAGGTGGGATGTGGGAAACACTCATTGAATACAAAGAATTGTACTGGCAACTTTTCTTAGATGCAAACCGTAATTTTGGGCTCAATGATATGGTATCATTGGCCCCAGTTTTGAAGATGAGAGCTGCAAAGCTTTAATTCAAAAGGCTTCTATTTGGTTTACTTTTATTGTTTGGGCTTTCTGCACACAATCATAAAAAATAATTTTTCCCTCGGAACTTTTAAATTCCTGGTTGTTGGTTTTGTTGTAATTTACACTATGGCCACAAGATGGTGCTATATTGCAATTTCAGATTCATAAGCTCTATTTATACTTAATGCAGAAATTATTTTAAACTATTTTAAATGATGCTTTTAAAAAGGTTTTAAAAAGTTTTAAAAGTTTTCAAATAATTCATTACAAATGGGGAATAAAGGGAGAATGCATGTTTTTAGAGAATTATATTTATTTTTGTCTTGTGAAGGTGTTATGAATTAATTAGTTTTCATAATTAACTCTAACAAATGGTCTTAAATGATTGGTTAATTGATCTGTGATGAAATTTAAACAGTATATAAAAGCACTTATTTTTAAAAATGGATGTATAACTGACGAAGTTGGCGACGAAAACGTCTTTGTGGATACGTTATTGTGCTTTCTTGTACCTTACAATCCAGTCTTTGTGGTGGAGCGTTTTTAACAGTGCTTATTAAAGCATTTTTTACCTTTTGGAGCTTCGATTTATTTGTGCTTGGTGGAGCTTCTGCTTCACTTTTCACAGTGCAACAGGTGTTGCTTATCATTGTCAAAGGAGGGGAACTTGCTGATGGCTACATTCATTAACTCTTTGGTCACAGTCCCTGGACCAGTCGTAACCAAGTCCTGGCTGTACCAATAAAACATTTCACCCTCCGATTGCACTGCAAAGGTGTTAATTTGTCACTATGTTTCCATACCCTGCATGGTTGGGACTACTGCTATACCAAATAGCTGCATAAGGCCTCTGCCCAAGAGGTTTACTGGGCATTTTGCAGAAACAACAATTTTGCTTTTCTGTGTCAATCCTGAAACTGGATCAGTTATTGCAATGTTACGGGAGAGAAGCTCCCGATACAGCTGTCCATTAGCTGCTTTGACCAGTATGTAATCAGGTGACTCTGTGTTTTCTGGAAGTTTGGAGGGATGTATCAGGGTTCGTGATGCCCCTGAGTCACACAAGAATTTGACTTCCCTCCCTTCTAAAAAAGAGTGTAACTTCTGGTTTCATGTCTGCTAAATAGAGCCCCAGGCTCAATAAAGCTAGGACCAATATTTCATTTTCTTCATTGTCACTAACTTCCTGCACTTCCTCTACTCCCTCTATCACATTCTCATTTGTCCTTTCTTCGCTAGTCCCTTCTAGTGATTCCTGACTACCATATAGTCAGTCCTCACCCTCCTTGTCTTCCGTTATTGCCTTCTTGTTTTTCTTGCAATCCCTTGCCAAATGTCCCTTTTTACCACATTTAAAACACTCTCCCCTTTTCTTCCACCCATCAAAGTCCTCTGATCTTTGATCAGATTGTTTGTTTCCCTGTGCGTTTAGAGAATTATATTTATTTTTGTCTTGTGAAGGTGTTATGAATTAATTAGTTTTCATAATTAACTCTAACAAATGGTCTTAAATGATTGGTTAATTGATCTGTGATGAAATTTAAACAGTATATAAAAGCACTTATTTTTAAAAATGGATGTATAACTGACGAAGTTGGCGACGAAAACGTCTTTGTGGATACGTTATTGTGCTTTCTTGTACCTTACAATCCAGTCTTTGTGGTGGAGCGTTTTTAACAGTGCTTATTAAAGCATTTTTTACCTTTTGGAGCTTCGATTTATTTGTGCTTGGTGGAGCTTCTGCTTCACTTTTCACAGTGCAACAGGTGTTGCTTATCATTGTCAAAGGAGGGGAACTTGCTGATGGCTACATTCATTAACTCTTTGGTCACAGTCCCTGGACCAGTCGTAACCAAGTCCTGGCTGTACCAATAAAACATTTCACCCTCCGATTGCACTGCAAAGGTGTTAATTTGTCACTGTGTTTCCATACCCTGCATGGTTGGGACTACTGCTATACCAAATAGCTGCATAAGGCCTCTGCCCAAGAGGTTTACTGGGCATTTTGCAGAAACAACAATTTTGCTTTTCTGTGTCAATCCTGAAACTGGATCAGTTATTGCAATGTTACGGGAGAGAAGCTCCCGATACAGCTGTCCATTAGCTGCTTTGACCAGTATGTAATCAGGTGACTCTGTGTTTTCTGGAAGTTTGGAGGGATGTATCGGGGTTCGTGATGCCCCTGAGTCACACAAGAATTTGACTTCCCTCCCTTCTAAAAAAGAGTGTAACTTCTGGTTTCATGTCTGCTAAATAGAGCCCCAGGCTCAATAAAGCTAGGACCAATATTTCATTTTCTTCATTGTCACTAACTTCCTGCACTTCCTCTACTCCCTCTATCACATTCTCATTTGTCCTTTCTTCGCTAGTCCCTTCTAGTGATTCCTGACTACCATATAGTCAGTCCTCACCCTCCTTGTCTTCCGTTATTGCCTTCTTGTTTTTCTTGCAATCCCTTGCCAAATGTCCCTTTTTACCACATTTAAAACACTCTCCCCTTTTCTTCCACCCATCAAAGTCCTCTGATCTTTGATCAGATTGTTTGTTTCCCTGTGCGTTTCTCTTGCCCTTTTTCCCGGACTGTACTATGTAAACTTCTGCTCCATCTTCTACAGAAAATACTTGAGCTTTCTTTTTCTTTTTGCTATTAAAATGCCTTTCGGCATGCCTAGCATATTCAAGTAATGATTGTAACCTGCTTGTGTGATGGTCTACCATATGTTTTGTAATAAAACTGCTTATAGGTGCAATACTGCCTTTTAAGAATGCATTCTTTAATTGCTGTTCATATGGGGAATCGTGTGTTTGATCTTCAGGAACCTGCATTCCACAGTGGTTATTAAAACACTCTAATAATCTGGCATAGTACCGGTCAATTGTTTCACCTTCTTTTTGGATGCATTGATTAATGCAAGTCCAGTCTGCCCTAGGTTTCCATTTTTCAGAGATGCGGTCTGTGAGACCTTTTACTCTGGTGTCTAATTCTGCGCTGCTATGTGGGAGGGGTCTTTGTGCAGCGTCATGGGGATTCCAGCTCCCACTAATCATGTACTAACCTGGCCCTACAATCTGTCTAACTACCTTTTCTATTTCTTCTCCATTTAAGTTATAACTCAGCCTTATTCCTTGTAAATCTTCTGAGAATTTTCTAAAATTAACCTTTGGATGGGGAATTCCCTCAGTGGCTTTCCAGATATCTTCCGGAGTCCAAGGTCTATACACTAAAATAGTTGGGTCCTGATTGTCTTGACCTGCCTGAGGATTGGGTACTTCTATAAGTGGGCATATTTCTTCTTCTTCACTTATAGATCGAGAATTCTTAACCATTTGCCATAACTCGATGCCTTCATCTGAGTTACCTGCCTTTGTTTGGGACCTGGTCCTGATGGGATCTCTAATTTTAGTTAGTTTTAGTTTCATAATATCTCTATCTTCAGTGACTACAGGATATCGTAGGGGTAGACTAACCTGTTCACTTGCTTCATATTCTGGTAAGGGAGGTGGAGGTGCTGATGCTATGACTAAGTTATTGCCCTCCTTATCTAAAAACATTGCTTTTGAATTTTTGTTCTTTTGTTCCCTACGGTTTACTTCCTCAAGCCACCTGTGTGCCTGAGGAATTCCTAATCAACGTTGCCTTTTTACCCGACCTTTGGAATCGGTTTTGAGCTGCTTAATAAGTTTGATAAGCGAGGATTTTTCTAATTTTCCGTCAAATTCATATTTATTAACCCATTTTGAATAATATCTAATATTGTCGGCGCGCTGCGACTACATATATTTTGCGTCTTCCGTTAACAGCGGATTTTGGGGTCTTTTTGTGCAATTGTTACCCATTTTGTTCTACCCTTTTATCGTTACGTAACTTTTCTCAGTTTTTTAACGTGGTACCACAGATTTTGTTATAGTCTCTTCAGAATGACTGCCTACTTATTCTTTTCTCCTGATCTATGACAAGACAGTAATCTTTTTTGTCCCTGACTTGTGAGAAAAATACAGCCTGACAAAAACAATACACATCTAGTCCCTGATCTAAAACAGAAAACAGAAAAAAGTAGATTCACCTTACCTGAGCCCACATGATTGATCACCAATTCGCGGAGACCCGTCCTTCAGTCACAGATCAGAAAGTGGCTGGCCTCTTTTGAATGACAGTTCAGTCGGAGGACTTTCCATATAAGAAGAACCGATTTGTTTTTTTCCCTGTACGGTTTCAACCACCTGGCCGTCTGATCTGAGGTGAAGAGAGGGTTCCGGTCCAAAGGACCAATCTGTCAAAGGAAAAAACTTCAAAGACCAATTCACGTTAGGTTCAAGCAAGGCACCCTTTATTACTTGCAGCAAGGAGACAAAGCATGTAGGCACAAGGTTTGTCTGAATTACTGGTGATTAGTATGTTATTCTTATACAGCTCTTTTCCTGTCACACAGAAAATGTTACTATTCTATTGCTGACGTAGTTAGACACAGCTTTCTGTATGTTCTACATAAAATGTTACTAGACTTATTGCTGACTAGGTTAGATTATTTGCTAGCTTGCAAAACATTTTGAGAAAAACAACCTGGCCTTGGGTTATTTTAGCCCATTTTAACTTTTCAATTCTTCAGTTGTACTCTTCTAATACATGTGTTACATTTTGTCTGGATTCAAGGTACATTTCTAGCTTTAGTACAAGTAATGCTGACTATGGTTTATACTTTCAAGCATCTATTGTTTTCTTTATCAAAGCTTCTAGCAGTTGCATACTTTCTCATGGCATAAGCAGAAATGAATATCTCTTTATTAGGTTTTATGACATTAGCAGAAATGAAATGTCTCTTGTTATTTTCATGACATTAGCAGAAATTAAATGCCTCTTGTTAAGTTTCTAAGCAAATTCATGCAGTGTGAAGAGAATAAATGTATTAACCCTTTTAAACCTCAGATGCACTAAGCATGCATATTACTATTATATATTTTTCTGACACATCTAAATAAGAAACTATTATCCTTTTTTATTTACTTCTCAACCTATTAGAGCAAGAAACAAAGCCATACATAAAATTGGGACAAAGCCCCAAAACAGGGCCAGTTTTTAAATATTACTCTCACAAACTTAGAAAGTTAATAGAATAACAGGTTGGGCATTAGCATAAATTTTCTGAAGGGTATAAAATCTGAAAATGCAAATGTCTGTCAAGAAATCTGGACAAAGTCATAAATAAAAGTGGGACCAAGGCTCCAAAATAGGGACACTTTTTCAAATATTACTCTTAACAACCAGGTTGTGCATAACAGGATTTGTGTAAACGTGCATTTTCTGAAGGATATGAAGTCTTAAACTCAAATGAATGCATTATTTAGTGGCTTCATCACAGTGATTTGCTAGAAAACCACACATTTTATTAGGAATAGACCAAAATACAAGGCAAAAATCTGGTCAGTTGTTGCTTAATTGTGCCTTGATTTTGTCACTATGTATGTGTCTTTTCAGTAATAAAATATGAGTTTTGTTTTTAAATTAATATTTTGTATTTTATTATAGATAAGCATTACTACAACTGAAGTTATGATGTGTGGTTATGTTGCTGAACCAATTTAAGCACTTTCCTTTACCTCATCATCATCACCAGCTACCCCCTTTTTCCTATTTTCTACATAGGGTCGGGGTATCGCGTTAACTGTTGCCATCTCTCTCTATTCAATTGCACACTTCTGCCTTCATCGACACTCGTGCCTGACTGTGGCAGATCTTCTTTCACACATTCCATCCCCCTCTTTGCTGGATGTCCTCGTTTCCTCTTGCACCTTCTTCTTGTCTGTCCCAAATCTTCTTCACCAGATTGTCTTCTGCTTTTCTGCAGGAGTCCGAACCACCGTAATCTGTTCTCTTTGATCTTTTCTGCAATTGGAACTACTTGGCTTCTGCTCTTATGTTGTCATTTCTTCTTCTGTCCCACATTGTGCATCATACCATCCTCCATCCTTCTCAGGCACTTAATTTTCATCACCTCTAGCTCCTTCATCTGCTTTGCCTTTATTGCCCAGGTTTTTGAACCATACAGTAGTACTGGTTGCACCACTGGTTTGTACACCTTACTTTTCAAATTCTTTGGCATTCTTCTGCCATTTACTACACCTGATATTCTATGCCATTTGACTACAGCCCCTCTGATTCTAGCTTTGACCTCTTCATTCAGACTTACCTTCTCGGATTCTGATTTCCCCAGTTTGCTGCCATTACCACTGTCTTATCTGTGCTTAGGTTCATTTCATTTGCCTTCAGTATTGCGTTCCATTCCTCTATCCATTGCTGCAGTTCTTGCTCAGTCTGACTGTAATGTCACATCATCTACATACAGCAATTTTGTTGATCTGTCCCCTCCAACCTGTTTACTAATGTAGTCTGCCACCAGTATGAACAGCAGTGGGCTCAGAGCTGAACCCTGGTGTACACCAACTCCCACTGGGAACCTCTCTGTGAGGCTGAACACTGTTTGTACTTGAGTCATTGGGTCCTTGTACGTAGCCTGCACTAATTCTACCAGTCTTTCTGGTACTTTAAACCACCTCAGTACTGCCCAGATCAGCTTTCTTGGGACCTTGTCATTTGCTTTCTCCAAGTCTAGGAATGACCAGATGGACTGTTTCCTCATCTCTAGCTTCTTCTCAACTATCTGTCTCACTGAAAACATCGGATTCAGATCAGGATGCAGCACAACTGACCCGAACTGCTCATCTCCCATCTTACACTCTTCTACTCTGCGTTTTCATTTATCAGTCACCCTCTCCAGAACTTTCATGCAATGTGATAGGAGTCCGATGCCTCTGTACTGCCCATAATTGTGGATGTCACCTTTGTTCTTGTACATTTGCATGAGTATGCTTCTCCAGTCATCTGGGATACGCTTTTCTCCCCACACCGCTATAAATACTTAAAGAAACTTAAGCATTTTTCTTTACATAACTGCTAAATCTTTGTTTTTTTGTCTTCTTTAATTTGTGGGAATGTGACTGTAGTGACAAAAACATATATTTTTTTTCCTGTGTGGTGATCTACAAAGTTGAACTGGGAATAAATAGGGAATTAATCCAGAAATTAATTTTTCTCTTTTTTTTGGGGGGGGGGGGGGGCATTATCAGAGTTTTACTAACAGATTCACAGATTTATAGGTTCTTATTAGGCTAGCGATCTGTAAGGATTGTATGAAGCCTAAACATATAGTCCTTGTACAGTGTACATACTAGTGCCCATAGGTGTTTATAACTAATGAATTTTGGATGTTTACATGCTTCCACTATCCATGAGGGACAAAGGTGCTTAACTAGGGTGAATTTGTGATTTCCTAACCTGAAGCTGTATATGCTAGGCAGTTGTTGCCTCGCACAGTCCTTTAAGATATCATGAAGAGGGATAGGGTTATGAGACAGTCAGCATAGCTTTTATGATTAATTCCACTGTTTTTTGAGAAAGTGGCATGGACGTTCCGAGTGTGACAGGTTTCTGTATAAATACATACCAAAGTGGACATAGTACTCAATGTTCAGTGTAATGACTAATGAATATAGTGAAGCTATGACATATCTGGAAGTGTATACCATACCTTTTGATATAAGTTGTGCAGTGAAGGAGGACTTAATTCCAGTAGTGGATACATGGTGTTTAAAACAGATTCCCAGATCCCTAACTGCAGGATTAACTTTCAAAGGTAAGTTGTCAATGTGATAACTATACAATGTGTGTTGTTTGCTGAAGGTTACAGTTATAAATTTCTTGGCATTCAGTTTTAGCCCTTGGATCTGGTACCAGCTTTTCATTTAAGATAGGCCTTCTTGGAGATTCTTTGTGTTTTCAAAGTAGTTAATTATGGCTGCAAGTTTGCAACCATCTGTAAACTTTGTAAGGCATGAGCTGTGTGCATTGGCTGTGACCTCTAAGAAGTAGATGCTAGGGAGGAGTGGGTCAAGAACTGAACCTTGGGTACTCGGTTGGTTCAAATCTCTTTTAAGTCCATGGGGCTGCCCGCCCATATTTCCTGTGTTCTATTTGTGAGGTAGTTTGCTATCCAAAGTTTTACATCAGAATTTATGTCTAGTTGTGGCAGTTTATCTGTAATACATTAGTGTAGAATGGCATTAAACACCTGTGTGAGGCCTAGATGTGCACTGTGCATGGGTTTGCCCCCAGCCATTGCATTAATTACTTTTTTAAAGAAGTCTGTCAGATTAAATAGGTAGGATCTACCCTTAACAAATGTATACTAGCATAGCTGAAGTGTCTGTAGGTTCCCTATACTGCTATATATTAATTCTATAATCTTTTCCATGGTCTTACAGATGGGGCTGGTCAGGCTTATGGTTCTATCATTAACTTGGGTCTGTTGAGGCCCAACCTTTGGGCAAGCAGATAACTGGGTGGGTCCACTATTTCTTTAATACAAAGCCTGACATGAGGTTGATACTGATTATTATTTTCAAGACCTCTGACTGGTCATATTTCAGGCTAACCAGAAGATGAACGGTATGCTGTCCAGCCTATCAAGCCCCATAGAAACTGTGTTCTTGACCTTTGATGGTGCTCTTGGAAGATTTGATGGGTTAGTTACAGTTAATGCATTGGGGAAACTGTTAGGAGAATGAGGTTGAAGTTTACACTCTATTTTATTGGCGAATATATTTGTTATGTCTTTGGGTTTTAGTAAATAATGTAATTTGCTATTAGTTGTGAACCATGCTGGGCGCTGTTTCTGATGTAATTCCTTTTTGGCAACTTGGGAGCTGAATTTCTTTTTGCATGTAATAAGTGTTCTTATTATTATTGTAGAATTTGTTAATTTTAGGATCCCACCATAGGTTCATAGATGTACACTAGGCTAATTACCACTAGGACTCTTATAAGCCTAGCTGTGCAACCTAAATGAGAGCCACAAATTTGATTTATATAGGGGTGATTTACTGACTCCCTCTGTCCATCAGACATAGGCACCAGACCAGGTGTGAATTTCTAATTAGCTATCCATAGGAAAGAACTCTGCTTGAAATGTATGGGAGCCAATTCCACAGAATGGGAATTCTCTGAGAAACGTATCTCTCTCCAACATGTCTGTTTATATTTTTAGTCAAATTTATGTCTTTTAATCTATTACTTCTGATGCTGTTTGTTCATAGGTTCATAGGTAGGTACTAGGCTATTGGCCCTAGGGCCTATATAAGCCTAGCCAAAAATGTACCCTGGCTTTCGTCACCCAAGAAAATGATTTTCCTGTGCCCCTGTCGAGCAGTCACAGAAGTGATCCCCGGGGTGAATTTCCTATCTCCCATCCAATCATCAAGATTTTTCTTGAAGAGTGCTAATGAGGAGCTCTGTTTGACATAGATAGGTAGTCTGTTCCAGAGTATGGGAAGTCTCTGGGACAGGAATCTATCCCTCCAGCATTTTCTGTTTATTGTGGTGACAAGGTTTAGGTCCCTAGAGCGTGTAGCTCAGCGGGATTAGGATTTCTTTAAGTGGAGCATGTCCAACAGCTCTGGGTTTGACATAGCTTTGTATGTTATGCAGAGATCACCTCTGAGTAGGTGATATGCGATGGAGTAAAGCTGGAGTTTTTTGAGACGATCTGTGTAGGGCATCTGTTTGAGGCCAGTAATCCTCTTTGTGAGGTATTTCTGTGGCCTTTCCAGTTGTTATAGATGTCTTGTGAGGTACATACCAAAAGGGGTGTTGTACTCTATAATGGGTCAAATGAGTGATGAGTAGAGGGAAACAATGACCTCTTTTTTTCTGGATGAGAAACCTTTTGTGATGAGGTGAGCCATGTAGAATGATTTCCTGACCACTATGGCAATGTGATTATCAAAGGAGAGACTACTGTTCACATGTGTCCCAAGGTTTCTTATCACATTTTTGGCATTAAGTAGACTACCAGCTATGTGGTAGTTCATGGGTACAGAGTTTTTACCAAAGGGGATGACAATACACTTTTTGGTATTGAGCTTCAGGCCATGGCTTTGACACCAGGCATCTGTCTCATTGAGGCCCCTTTGTAATATGTCCACATCGTTAGGAGTTTCAATTATGGCTCCTAGTTTGCAGTCATCTGCAAACTTTGCTAGCCAAAGACCTTCTGTGTTAGCCTGTACTTCAGAGAAGTAGATACCAAACAGGAGAGGACCCAGGACTGAACCCTGTGGTACTCCACTTGTCACTGGTCTGAAGTCGGATTTGGAGTCTGCTACTTTCACAGTGTGGGTTCTGTCCATGAGCCAGTTGGCAACCCATCTTGTGACATAGGGATTTATACCTAGTTTAGTGAGCTTATCTATAATTCCAGAGTGAGGGATGGTGTCGAAAGCCTTGGTGAGATCTAGATAAGCTGTGTGAACCACTTTACCCTCATCTATGGCTTTGGTGACTGCTTCAAAGAAGTCAATCAGGTTTAGGAGACATGATCTGCCTTTTACAAATCCGAACTGGGTAGGGTCCAGAGTTTGGAGATTACCAATGTCTTTGTTTGTGAGTTCCACGATGATATGTTCCATGACCTTGCAGACCAGGCTCATCAGGCTAATGGGGCGGTAGTTCCCGGGGTCCGTCGTGGCTCCCCCTTTGTGGAGTGGGATAACCATTGCGGTGCACCATTCAGTGGGCACAAAGCCTGAGGTGAGGCTATGGCTGAACATGGTACTTAGGTAGGGTGCCAGTTCATTCTGTAGTTCGTGTAGAACGCAACCTAGGATATGGTCAGGTCCCATGGATGCTGTGTTCTTGGCTTTGGAGAGTGTATTTTTTACCTGTGCAGCTGTGATTACAGGAACTTTGCATTCTTCCAGTACAGAGATGGGCCCTCTAGGGGGTGAGAGGGGTAAAGTTAGCACTGAACCTATCTGCCAGGATGATGGCAATATCAGTTGGTTCTGTATATTCAGTGCCATTGTGCTGTAACTCAGAGTAGATCTGAGTGTTGCCATTGAGATTCTTGACATAGCTATAGAATGTTTTGTGGTTATCTTTAGAGTCAGTGGCAATTTTGTTTTCGTAACTAGCTTTGGAGGATTTTATGAGGGATCTCAGCTTCTTACTGAGGTTGACCAGGGAGTTCTTCCAGTCATGGGATTTTACTCTTTTTTGCAACAGTTTCTTTCTTCTGTTGTAGAATTTGTTTATGGCAGAGGACCACCAGATTGGCTTCCTTTTTTTGGAGGATAGCATCTTGGTTCTATTAGGGATAGCATGATCCATGCACTCATGTAAGTGCTTATAAAGTGCATTTGTGTAGGATTCAGCAGTCGTACCTCTATTGTCCATCTGCATGAGTGTCATGAAGTTTGCCACTTCTGATTAAGAAGTGTGAAGTTGGCTTTGGTGAAGTTTTTTATGGTGGTTTCCCTAATTGGGGGTGGGGGTGGGATGTGGATGTCTAGGGTGATTAGCTTGTGGTCGGATCTGACCAACGAGGATTTGACCTCTGGTGTAGAACACTGGTTGCCCATGTTGGTAATGACCAGGTCTAGGATATTGCTGCCCCTGGTGGGGATGTGAATAAGTTGATTCAAAGCATTGGAATTTATGAATTCCAGAAAACGTTGAGAAAAAGAGTTGGTACATGAGTAGGTTTCCAAGATAATGGTGGGGTAGTTGAAATCGCCCATTATTAGGGTGTTAGGTTGTACCCTAATACTTTCCAGTGTATCAAGAAATGAGGAGTGGAAATCCTGGGGCCTGGTGGGGGGTCTGTAGCAAGCTACAATTTGAATTGCGGTCTTGCCCAGAGTTAGTTGCACTTGAATAATCTGTTTTCCAGATGTGTAAAAAGTTCATCAAAACAGGGTCCAGGGATGCCATGTATGCAGGGCAGAGATCAACTCTCAGAAGTCTGTATGATACCGAGTAAAGAGACAGGGGCTTGAGGCAGTCAGCATAGGTCATTGTGTTTATTCCTTGTATCCTTTTTGTAAGGAACCTTTGTGGGCATTCCAGTTGCTGCACGTGTTTAGTCAGGTACATAATGAAAGGGGCTTTTAACTCTATGAAAGCTGTGATGAGGGCTGAGTACAGTGGTATGATGACCTCTCTAGACCTGGATGCCATGGCCTTGCTAATAAGTAAAGCAATGTAGAAGGATTTTATTAGTACCATGGACACATTGTTTAAAGGCTAGGATACTATCTACATCAGTTCCTAGATCCACGACTAATGAATCAACATTTAGAGGTGTTTTATTGATCACATAGTTATCCATGGTGGCTGACTTTCCAAAAGGTCCTATAATCCATGGCTTTGGTTCCAAGCGTTTGTCTGTCTTAGACTTTCCTGGAGGGTGTTCTCATCCTGGGGGATTCAATGACTCCTCCCACTTTGCATTCATCTGCAAATTTGGTTAGCCAGAGGCTTTTTGACATTGGCTTTGACATCTGAGAAATAGATGCCAAAGAAGAGTGGGCCTGGCAGAGAGCCCTGGGGTGACTCCATTGGTAATAAGCCTCTTTGTGGGGGTGGCCTTACCGATTCTAATCTACTGGGTCCTATCAGTGAGCTAGCTAGCTGTCCAGCATGCTATAAAGGGATGTATACCTAGTTACATAAGTTTGTTGACAATGCACAAGTGGGCTGTTGTATTGGGTCTATATTAGAACATCGAATATTTAACAGTTCGAATCACTAAAGGTCGACCTTTAGTGATCGAACTGTTAAAATATCGAATGTTCATAAAAAAAAAAAAAAAAAAAAACCTAAAGGGTGTAAGCAGGGGGGCAAACCCCCCACACCCCCTGCTACTTAAATATACCAACTCCAAGAACCCACTACATTGAAATAAATGGAAATCTCCCCTTAAGGAGATTTCCATTTACCTGTTCGATGTTCTGCAGTTTCGCTATTCTCATGTCGACGACAATGTCAGATTCAACATTTTCGGCTTTCAAGAATTTAAAATAAACCCGTTGTATTAAATGCTTTAGCCAGATCTACGTAGACGGTATGCACTGTTTTCCCTCTATTCATTTTCTTACTGACCTTTTTAAAGAAGCACACCAGTTTCAGTAAACATGACCTTCCTTTAACAAAGCCAAACTGGGATGGATCTAGTGTCTGGATATCTCTTATATCTATGTTGATAATTTTCATGGTAATTCTTTCCATGGCTTTGCAAATAAGAATAGTCAGAGTAATGGGTCTGTAGTATCCAGGATCTAAAGATCCTCCATTATGAAGGTGGGTGAGCATATCTGTTCTCTATTCAGATGGTACAACACTTGTTTTAAGACTATGGTTAAATAATGACACTACATGTGCTGATAAGTCATAATTTAAACTGTTCAGGAGTAATCCTGGGATGTTATTGACTTTAGAAAGGGCAGCCATTACATGCTTGGGTCTATATCAGAAGACCAAATGAAAAAAATGTAGAACGGCAAAATGTCGCAAAGACTGGACCTCGAACTTGCTAGCCCCTCACACCCCCCGCTACAAATAAATTCCAACTCCGAGATCGCACTACAGTGAAGTAAGGGCAAATATTCCAATCTTCACTGTACTGCAATCTCACAAACAACACTTCGAGGTCCAGTCTTTTCACTGTTTTGCCGTTCGACATTTTTTTCATTCAGTCTTCTGATAGAGACCCACATGCTCCCTAGTTATAGTTGGACGGGTTATGTTTATGGGTATTTGGGGGGAAGTTGGTGGTGAGAGGAGGTAAAGTTGTAATTGAATTTGTCTGTTAATAGGTTCACTATGTCACCAGACTCAGTGAATGTGGCAGCATTAACCACCAGTTCTGCACGTCGCTGTGTGCTGCCGTTTAAGTTAGTGACATAGCTGTAGAACCTTGTGGTTATCTTTCACCTGGGAGCCTGTCTTAGCCTCAGAGTTGTCTTTGCTTGACCTAATTAGTCCTCTTAATTGCCTGTTTAGTTTGATGAAAAAGTTTTTATTTTTATGTAAATTATCCTTCCTGATTTTTTTGCTATATTTTTTCCTTTTGTTGTATAGCCTGTTTAATTTGGGATGTCACCAGGATGTTTTATTTCTAGAGCTAGTCCTGGGCTTCCTTCTGGTACATTTAGCTGTCTCTGTGCAGCCATTGACATGGCTGTACAGAATTCTGAGGGCAATTCTGCATAGGCTGCTATGCTCTTGGAGTTTGGCGGGGCATGGAATTTTGACAAAGCATCACTTAGCAAAAGGTAGTTTGACTTGGACTAGCTTGCAATTGTTACTTGTTTTAATGTGATTACAGAGTTGATTTTTGATTTTGAAGAAGACAGCTTTATGGTCAGAGCTTAATAGGGAGGGCAACATATTTTTAGGGGGGTGCAGCATTCTCCCATATTTGTGAGCACAAGGTCCAGTATCTCATTTTAAGATGGTTGGAATGGTATTAAATAGGTGGATTACTTTGACAATATTAACAACACTAACAATTTTATAAAAATTATGAGCTTAAACATTTCAATAAAGAAATTGGGCTTTATCCTACCTACTTATTTCTATTATTAATTTTATTTTTATTACAGTACCCTTTAAAGTTAAGAATTAATTAATTGGTTTGACACCAGGAAAATATATTGCTTTTATATTCATAAGATCTAGTATCTATTCTTTGGGTAGATTTATCAATTAAAAAAGATAGATCAATTTCTACTTTAAGGTCAACCTACAAGGTTAGACCTAAGAAAGTTCATATTTTGGGCTTTTCATTGAATATATTCATTCACAAATCTTACAAATGGTAGATCAGGGCAGGAACGATAAAAACTCACAGTCCCTGCTAAGAGCTAAATACATACTACTTAGAAGCTGAAAAGTAGGATCGCCCTTTTAAATTTCAAGGGCGGACTGCTTACTCAGTAATAGAACCAATTAAACTAATCGAGCTTTAATTATTTGATTTATGGAAGTGTGTGTAATATATAAGCTGGAGGCTGGTACTTACACTTTATCTGAAGAAGTCACCCTATTTAGGATGACGAAAAGCGCTTAATGCTACCTGTGAATTTTTACCTCTGTACTTGCGGATTTTACTGAATAAATTTAAGAACTGGTTTTTACACAACAACGAGCCTGGTTTTCTTTGGTCGGAGGCTTCTTTCTTTTGGTTCACAAGGTCCAGTATGTTGAAGTCTCCCATGGGCTTATTCACTATTTGGTTGAGGGTGTTTGTAGAAGTCCAGGAATCCCTTTGCATATAGATTTGCGGCCATTTAGGATTCCCAATGTGTAGAAGGTGATTAAACTCTTGGCATAGTAGGGTGTCGGGTGGCATGGTAAGTGTCCCCAGTAGGTTCAAGTATATATTGAGTTTCTTGGGACATGGCAGGTTACTATTAGCTGGCTAGGATATGGTATGATATTTTGTCTATGGTGATCTGCAAGTGGAGGAACTCCAGCACATCATCCTATTTGACAACCCAAAAGTTTTGTTTGTTATTAATATATATTGAGACAGCTCCAATTTTAACCCTTGTCTGTGCAGCTATTGGTCTATAGGTGTGGGAGACATTGAAACCTTGCGCTGCTGGGGTACTGTGCTGCTTTGAGCCATGCAACAGCTACACCACCATAACAGCTGCAAATAAATGCAATCTAAGGGTCATGCTGCTCAATGCTAGAAGTCTAAATCTCAAGATGCACTTGTTTGAAGCTCAAGCACCCCTGTGCTCCCAGGCTACAACTCATTCCATACCTCTCGACCCCAGAGTACATCTGGAAGCTCCAAAGACTGTGGTATATCCATATTTTTAAAGGATAGGCACACCTCTAGACTGGTAGCCCAGCATAATGCATCTAAGATACTTCAGGTACACTAACACTGGGTAAGATGGCGATACAAGTCATAGCCTGCTACAAAACCTCAAACATGTCCTTAGACTCTCACTCCAGCTTCCTAAGCACCCTGGAATCTGTCAAGGTCCAACCCAATACTCTCATACTGGGTGACGTCAACTACATTTCCATTGGCTGGGAAAACTATTCTAGTACCAATGTAGAGGCCCAATGCTTTCTGGAATTTATCAATTCCAATGCCCTGGACCAGCTCATTCTGACCCCCACTAGAGGAAGCAATATCGACCTGATTATCACCAACATGGGAGACCATTGCTCCACACCTATAGTCAATTCCTCCCTGGTTAAATCTGACCACAAACTGATCACCATGGAACTCTCCATCTTATCTACAACCCCCGCTAAGGTCACCAGCCTGAAAAACCTCTCTAAAGCCGACTTTGGGCTCCTAAAAACAGAGGTGGCTAACTTTTCGGCACCCATGCCAATGGAAAATAGCTGCATGACTACCGAATCATACACCAATGCACTGTACAAGCATTTACACAAATGCATAGACCTTTCCATACCAAATAGAATTAAGATACTCTCCTCCAAAAAAGGAAGCCAATCTGGTGGTCCCCAGCCATCAATAAACTCTACAACAGAAGAAAGAAACTGTTGCAGAAAAAAAATGAAGTCACAAGACTGGAAAACCTCTCTTATCAGTCTCAACAAAAAGCTGAGATCTCATCAAATCCTCTAAAGCCAGCCATGAAGGCAGAATTGCAGCTGACACCAAAAACAACCACAAAGCCTTCTATAGCTATATCAAAAACCTCAATGGCAATACCCAGATGTGCTCTGAGTTATTTCACAATGGCACCTTCTGTACTGAGCCAACAGATATAGCCAACATACTGGCTGACAGATTCAGTGCCAACTTTACCCCTCTCTCCCCCCCAAGGGCCCTAACACAATACCAGAAGAAAGCCTGGTACCTACCATTTCTGCAGCACAGGTAAAAGCTGCATTGTCCAAAGCCAGGAATACAGTGTCCATGGGACCTGATAATATCCCTGGCTGCATCCTACATGAGCTACAGAATGAACTGGCATAACATCTGTGTGCCCTGTTCAATCACAG
This sequence comes from Protopterus annectens, assembly GCF_019279795.1. Classification (NCBI taxonomy): domain Eukaryota; kingdom Metazoa; phylum Chordata; order Ceratodontiformes; family Protopteridae; genus Protopterus; species Protopterus annectens. Next base: position 1,298,541,873 of record NC_056725.1, on the reverse strand, counting down.
CCTTACCTTAGGCTATGCCCCTAACGAATAGCGCACTGCCTACAATCATCCCGCTCCATAAAGGGGGAGCAGCTACAGACCCTGGCAGCTATCGTTGCATTAGCCTGATGAGTCTGGTATGCAAAGCTATGGAGTGCATCATCATGGACCTGCTAAACAAAGATATAGGAAATCTCCAAACTCTTGACCCCACACAGTTTGGAATAAGCTTCCCATTCATGTCAAGCAGAGCACCTCGCTGGCTGTCTTCAAGAGAAATCTCAACGAGTGGATAGGTAACAGAAAGTTCCCTCCAGGGATCATTCCAGATGCCGTACTGGATAGGGGCACTGTGAACTAACATTGGGTGGCATGGTGCCTGGGCATTTTTTTGGGGCTAGGCCTGTAAAGGCTCCAGGGCCATTAGTGTAGTACACACCTATGAACCTATGGCTCGGTAAAGTACAGTTGTGTAAAATCTTAACATAACAGTAGATGCCCTTCTCTTCACTGTTGCAGTATTCTTAACAAAATGTATTTCCTGCCACGGTAGCTCAGTGTCTGTCAGTGTACCAAAGCCTTCAGATTTACGTCATACATATGCTCTTTGCACAAATCTTAAGGCATAAAGGTGATGTACAGACACAATTACCCAGAATTGAATTTCCCAGGAGAGAAGACATCCTCCTACGGACAAAAAAGCACATGCACCCCATCCTGAAGAAAAGAGAGAGGTAACCCCTCAACCACGAAGGCACCCAAAGAAAGGACCTAAAAGAATAAGGGAAGGAGGGAGGGACTCAGTACTGCACAGTGAAGAGAAGGACATCTGCTGTTATGGTAAAATTTTACACAGCTGTACTACATCCTTCCATATCTCTGTTGCAGTATTCTTAACAGAAGGGAGAGTACAAAACCTTGGGAAGCTGACTTGGAGGAGAAAGGCTGAGATGAGCTCTCAACAAAACTATGCAGGATGGCCTTAGCAAAACCAGCCCTGGTCCCAGAAACAACATCTAACATAATGTTTAGTAAAACTATGAACAGAAGACCAAGTAGCAGCCTGAAGGGTGGAATTGGTGTCCTAACCCTTCAAGAAAGCACCTGAATAGGCAACTGTTGTGATGGAATGTACCTTTACAGAGGTAGAATGCCATTTTTCATGAAAAGAATAACAAAAGGAAATGGTCTTAGAAATCCAGTAGGAGTCGGTTTGCTTGGAGACAGCTAAACCCAATGTCCTGAGATGAAAAGAAACAAAAAGCTGCTCAGAATTGTGAACATCCTTTAGTTTTATCTAAATAATACCAGAGCTGTCTGTGTAAATCCAAGGTCTGAAGAACCTTCTTACTAACAAACTGTGGGGAAAGAAAATCGGAAGGAAGCTGATTTGGGTGATTAAGGAACAGCTTAATTTACCACCTTGTACATAAAAGAGGATTAGTCTGAAAAGGCACCATGTCTCTATGAAAACTACAAAAGGAGGAACAGCCATAAGGGCCTGGACCTCTGAGACCCTTTTGGCTGAAGTAAGGGCCAACAACAAGACAGCCTTCCAAGTGCAATGTTGCAGGGAACCTGAATCTACAGGCTCAGAAGGAGCCCTTGTCAGTTTTTCCAAAACAAAATTAAGGTCCCACGAGGGAGGAATAGGCTTTATTGGGGGGGGGGGGGTCTGATATGTAAAACACTGTTAAGGAATTGTTTGACCTCAAAACAAGCAAACAAAAGAGGATTCAAGGGCAGACAGGCAGAAATTGCTGTCAAAAGTGTCTTGACTGAAAAATAGGCCAGGTCAGCCTGGGGAACTCACACAGATAAGAGAGAACTAAAGGGACTCCCCTCTAGAGAAGGATGCTGGTGATGAGAGAGGCACCAAACAGAAAATCTCTTCCATTTGGACAAATATTTTTTGGTATTTGGTTTTATGGCTTCCTGTAAAATATTAAGCACATTCTCAGAATAGGGTGCCTAAAGAAGATCAAATCCCTATAGCCCACAAAGTCACTTGAAGAATAGCAAATGATGATGGATAAGAGAGCCCTTGTCTTGTGAGAGTAGGCCTACCTGGTGAGGTAACTTGTGGTGAATGCCCTTAGCCAGATGGAACAAGCAGGGGAACCAGTATGTCTGAGCCAAAAGAGAGGCACTAACAAGATTTTTGTGCAGTCTTGTAGGACCCCTGACAACAGAGAAAGGGGAGGTAAAGCACGCAGAAACATCTCCCTGTATGGAAAGGATAGGGTGACCACCTTCTAAGTCAGGGGACTTGATGCTCTTAAACAGACAACAGTAAGTTGCCTGTTAATAGTGGAGGCAAAATAGTACTTGAGGAATACCCCACTGAGTCACCTAATAGTTGATAGCTAAATTGTAGGCCTGAAGAGCTAATCTGCAAAGAAAATAAAACTTTGTGCCCTCCATTTGTTTACATACTACATCATGGTGATGGTGTCTGTGAAAGACTTCAGATGACCAGGAAGAAACATGGTGTTAAGAGTATTGATATGGTTTGACTTCTGGTGAGGGGACCAGAGACCCTGAACTTTCTTAAGGCCACAAGAAGCCCCCTATCCCAGGTCTAAGCCATTTGTGAACAACTCTTCAGAAGGAATCAGAGCCTGAAAGGGCAGACCTAGATTGAGAGCAAGCTGTTGAATCCAACACTGGAGTTCAAGCTTGAGACAAGGAAGGAGAGGTACACAGAATTCCAGAGGATAGCAATGTTTTAGCCAAACCGACTTCAGGTACCATTGAAACGTCTTATGAGGTGTGGTGAGAGGAAACATGGGGATGGAGGAAGCCATGAACCCCACAGCATGAAGACATTTTCTGATTGAGATAGAGCATGGGAAAGAAGAGACTAGAAGAAAATTGTCAAGGACAATACCTTTGCATCTAGAAGGGAAGCCAGCATTGGAATGGTCTGAATCTTGCAGTCAAGAAACGTGATTTTAAGAGGGTGTGAGGACAGATTTCTTGAGGTTGATATTAAACCTCAAGCTCTGCAGGAGAAGAATGGTGAAATGTATGTCCTGTAAGAAGCTGCTGGGAGAAGGAGCTAGAATCAGCAGGTCATCCAGATAGGGAAAAATCTGAATGAATGCCTTTAAGCCTGCAAAAAGCAATCTTAGAAGTGAAGCATTTGGTGAATAACCTTTGGGCAGTATGGAGGTCAGAGGGCAAACAGAACTGAAAATGAGAGGAAAAAATCAGGGAATTGTAAATATATCCTGACTGGAGGGTGAATGAGAATATAGAGATAGACATCGTTGAGATCCAGACAGACCAAAAAAGCCTGAGGGAGCAACAGAGGAAACAGTGTTTGAAAAGATGGCATCTGGAAAAAAGGCAGCTTGGGAAAGGTTTTGCGAAAAAGAAAGAGAGATCCAGAATAGGTCTCCAAATGGCCTCTTTTCAAGGACCTAAGAACATCCTGGTGTAAAAGCCCATTCCCAGTTGGAAGGGGGAATCAGCTGAATGGTTCCCTGGTCCAGGAGGCACAGACAGACCTTTGGAAAATGGGAAAGTTGATCCACAGGTGGCTGAGGCTGAGGATTGCTTGAGACAGAAGGGAGAAATTTCCACACCATTAACTAGCTCTGACAGGTATTAGACAGAACTCAAGAGTCTGAGGTAATGGTAATCAGTTGCCAATTTGAAAAGGATAGAGAAAGCCTGTGGGACAAAGAGACCTAGTTGAGGAGAACTTGGACAAAATGTAATAGGTTCATAGGATGATACTATGCTATTGGCCTGGAAGTCCTTATAAGCCTAGCCAAGACTTTTGCCCATGATCCCTCAAAGTCAGCGCCTGTATCCCCTGTCCAGCAGGGACACAGATGGAATCCCAGGGGTGTGTTTTCTGTTTCACATCTAGTTGTCCAGGTTCCACTTAAAGAGGGCTAGAGAGGTACTCTGCTTGACATGGAGAGGGAGTCAGTTCCACAGATGGGAGAGTCTTTGGGACACAAATCTATCCCTCCAACAAGTTCTATTAATGTCATAGACCAGGTTAAGACCTTGTGTGCGGGTTGTTTGAGTGGAGTTTGTCTTATGAATATGCAACAATTCCATCACGGCAGGGTTTGAGATGGCCTTGTATGCCAGACATAGGTCACCTCTGAGCAGTCTGTATGAGACTGAGTAGAAGGGATAGGGCTTTTAGCCTATCTGTATAGAATCAGTGTTTGACACCCTGGATTTTCCTGGTCCGGGACCTCTGTGGTCTTTACATCTGTTGTATGTGCTTGGCAAGGTACATGCCGGAGGGGACACTGTACTCGATAACCAGTCTGATAAGGGAGAAGTGCAGGGATGTTATTACATCCTTATTCCTGGCTGAAATACCTTTATTTATGAAGTGGGCCATGTAGAAAGTCTTCCATACAGTGGAGGCAATGTGGTGGTCAAAAGTGAGGTTGCTATCAACCTGGGTGCCCAAGTTCTGCACAACTGATTGCATGCTTAGTACGTTGTTATTAATTTGATAATTAGTAGGGATGCCTTTTTCCCCAAAGGGGATAAGGATGCATTTCTTGGCATTCAGTTTGAGGTCATGCTTCTGGCACCAGTCATTAGTATGGGTAAGGCCCTCTTTTAAGATGTTTGCATCACTAGGGGAATTTAAGACAGCACCCAGCTTGCAGTCATCTGCAGACTTGGTCAGCCACAGACCACTGGTTTTGGCTTGCACCTCGGAAAAGTATATCCCAAACAGTGGAGACCCCAAGACCGATCCTTGGGGTACACCACTCATTACAGGTCTGCTACTAGAGGTGGGTTCCCCTACTTTGACTGAGTGGGTTCTATCAGTAAGCCATTTAACTACACATCTGGTAACATACAGTTTGATGCCTAGCTTGGAGAGTTTATCTATTATGCCTGAGTGGGGAATAGTATCAAAGGCTTTGGCTAGGTCAAGCCAGGTGGAGTGCACCTTCTTCCCCTCGTCCATGACTTTGGTGATGGTTTAGAAGAAGTCAACCAAGTTTAACAGGCATGCTCTCCCTTTAACAAAACCAAACTGTGTGGGGTCAAGCGTTTGGAGGTTGCCAATGTCCTTGTTTATAAGGTCCAAGATCATGCATTCCGTGGCCTTGCAGATCAGGCTAGTTAGACTGTTGGGCCTATAATTGCCTAGGTCAGTGAATGCTCCATCTTTGTGTAGAGGGATGACAGTGGCTGTCCTCCATTCAGCTGGAATGAAGCCAGTGCTCAGGCTTTGCTTGAATAGGGTGTCTAATGGAGCTGATGCTCATGCCTGAGTTCATGTAGGATACGGGTCTGTATTATGGCATCAAAACACCTTAACATGGAACACCTCAACACAGACAATTATTCAGTGAAAATCACTTCCGCGATTTGCTGAATATTTCAAGAGCAAAGATATAGTTGGCCAACTACACAATTTTGCCCTTTTCTCCACTGTAGTGCCATCTTGGAGTTGGTATATTTAGTTAGGGGGGTGTGGGGCGGCACAGCCCCTCACATGGGTGGGTGTGGTTTAGGTAGATTTAGTTCCATTGGGTTGGGGGGGGCAAGTATTTATTTGTCCTTGAAGTATTCAGTGAATCATGGAAGTGCATTTTGCTGAATATTTGTCGGTGTTGACATGTTCGATGTTACAACGTTTCAACATCATAATATAGACCCATAGGATACAGCCAGGGATGTTATCATTTCCCATGGAGACTGTATTTTTTTGCCTTTGAGAGGGCATTAAGGACCTGCTCCCTGGTGATGAGGGGAGGAGGGCTGCCTGTCTGCCAGCAGGTTGGCTATATCTATGGCATTTGTGTATGTGGTGTTATTAACCACCAGTTCAGAGCAGATTTGGGTGTAACCTTTGAGATTGTGGACATATGTGAAGAAGGCCTTATGATTGTCCTTAATGGATGTGGACAGTTTGGACTTGGTCAGCCTTAGAGGACTTCAACAGTGACCTTATTTGTTTGTTCAGACAAAGGAGAGATTGCTTCCAATTTGCCACCAGCTCCTTCTTGGTCATGAACAGCAATTTTATTTCCTTTTATTATAGAGTTTGTTTATTGCTGCTGTCCACCAGACAGGTTTGCTCTTCCTTGAGGAAGATGATTTGGTCCTGTCAGGTATTGCTAAGTCCAAACAGCTATGTAGGTGCTCATATAGTTTTTTGGTGTAGGCTTGGACATTAGTGCTAGTTCCAGCTGAAGGGACGGTGGTTGTGAAGCTGCTTATACCTCCTCTGAGGAGATTGTAGTCAGCTTTGAATTAGTTTCTTCATTTGACCCTTATGGGGAGTGGATCAGAGGAGATGGTGACTTCAAAAGTGATCAGTTTATGGTCGAATCCTACCAAGGATGATGACACTGTTGGGGTGCTACAGTGGCTACTCATGTTGGTTAGGACCAGGTCCAGGATATTTTCACCTCTTGTAGGTGTGCCGAGCAGCTGATCCAATGCATTGGCATTGACGAAGTTGTGGAATCTCTGGGTGTTCATGTTTTGGCTAGAATAGGTCTTCAACTCTATGGTTGGGTAGTTAATGTCACCCAGAATCAGGGTACAGGGTTGAATCTTGATGGATTCAAGTAAGTCCAGATAGGTGGAGTGGGTGTCTTGAGCCATGGTTGGTGGTCTGTAGCTAGCTATGATTTGAATAGGTGCTTTGTTAACAGTTAACTGCACTTAGAGTGTTAGAGTGTCTCCTGTGTGTCATACCATTTGACCAGCCTGGAGGTGTGTATGTCTTCGATAAATATTGAAGCTCCACCTCCTTTGATTTTGTAGCCCTCCTTTTGGTGTCTGAAAGTATCGGAGGTCTGCTTCCTTTGGTTTTGTAGCCCTCCATTTGGTGTCTGAAAGTATGGTAGGATGAGTGACCTGGTAAGTGTGGGGTGCTCTCCACAGCTATGAACCAAGTTTCAGTGAATGCACAAATGCCAGCATCTTCAAGGGCAAGAAATGCTTGCAGTGAGTGCAGTTTCATGCTAAGACTTCTACCATTTAGCAGCATGACCTTTAAATTTTATTGAGAAGAATTTTTCATGCTGGTAATTTTGTGCTCATGATTTTGCCTATAAAAAAGGCACTGTGGGGGAGGCAAGAGCCTTTGCCAGAAGCCTGAAGCTGAAGGGAGGCAGATGAAAGCCATCTCTGGCAAAACATCGTGGTCTGCCAGTCATGTCCTCCCAGGCTGTCAGGTACTGGATCCCCTTGGAATGACACCAGAAACGTAGCCAATTGTTAACGTCGATCATTTTCTGTTTCTATTGAGGCATCATTCTGGGTGATGGTAGAATGCTGCTTAAGGCTAGGGACATACCTGCCTGGGACACATATTCAGTGAGCTCAGTCATGTCTGTCTTCATATAGTCCAGATAGGTATGTCTCATGTCATTCACACCAACATGGACTGTAGCAGAGTCATAACAGTACCTGTTGTTAAGAGACTTGAGTGCATGCATAATATGATGGATTCTAGCACCTGACAAGCTGTACTGTGACTTTCTCTTTGTCTAGCCTGGCAAAGGGCACATCTATGTGTCTCACAATAGAGTCTCCTGTGACCAGTATATTGGGTTTGTGGCTGGGCCTTAGAGGCTGTGAGACACAGATCTGTATAGTATGTTTGATGCTTGGTGCTGTGGGTTGTGATGTTCATATGCACGTTTGCTTTGGAGGTCTCTCTTGTTTCGGTATGTTTTTGTTGAGAACCCCCATATATGTAGGAGTGTGTTGTACAGATGTGGGTGGTGTTAGAGGTGTGGTGTTCATAGTGTTTGTGCAGACAGCCTTCTCAGTGCCATATGTACTGGCTTGTGACTGAGACAGCAAGGATTCTAGGTTCTTTATGTGATTGCATCTCTCATATATTCTGTTCCTATGTGGTAGTAGTAGAGGGTGGTCTGTGTACATAAGGCAGTTGCTACACTGTCTCAGGATGCCCGTATCAACCAGATTAGCAGGAGAAACCATAGGAAATTGTCTGTCCATGGTTATCAGAATCTGTGGAAGAGAGATCAGGGATAGTAGAGAGGGTACTATCTGAGGAGAGTACCTATAGGTGTGAGTAGGGCTGGATAAAATCAATAGAATAGCTGCAGGCGAGGGCCTCACTTATACAGGAGTGCTGGTAAGGAAAAAAAGTGCAACTGTGATACCTTGCAAAGGGTTAAAACAGCACAGTGGCAGTGAGCAATGGATAAACAAGCACAAACCCATGCAAATGCTGGGTTTAAATATCACAAAAATGAAAGTAAATTAGAAACACTGGAATTGAACAATCAACCCTTGTTCCTGAGCTGTTAGCTCAACACCATATGCCAGACCAGTTCTAACCAGTTCACTTACTCCCACTAAGTGCAGGCAGGCCCTAGCCAACACAAGGTGGTGTAGCAGGAAACACCGGAATCACACACACAGATCTGGATACAGCAAAACATGTAACCAGACTACGCTAAAGATATTTAAACTCTATTTAGATTGATCTAACACAGGAGAACAGATACACACTTGAATATAACAGTAGCAAACAAGAACAAACTGATTTAAACAAATTAACCAATAAAAAAGCTCAAACCTGAGCCCTGATCCAGCAGGCTTCAATCAGACAATTTCTAACTGCACACTCATGCCACTAGGGTGCAGGGAAACCCACTCCAAAAACCAATGGCCTGGACTAGTGCTCAGGTTATACAAACAGAGCTAGATTAGAAGGTCTGAATCTAGTCTATGCTACAGCAAACAAGGGACACCAATTTCAGAAAGAAACAATTCAGATACGCAGGCACAATAAGCCTTCAACCAGCAATTCCCAGCTCAGAAGGGCAGAATCTATCCTGTCCTCCCACAAGAGTGCAGACAACAAACCTTCTTAATGTAAAATAACTGGCCTGAAGCCCAAGTACTTAAGCCAGAACTAAAACACTTTTAGAATAACAGATACCAAGCTTTCAACCAGCAATTTCCAACTTAGAAGGATGTAAGCCACCTCTCCTGCCACAAGAGTGTAAACCACAAACCTTTTTAATGTAAAGCAACTAGCCCAAAGCCCAAGTGCTTAAACCAAAAGGTTTAGAATAGCAGTTACAATTTAATCAGGCTACTAACAATCAGTGATAAATGCAGCAGAATAAATGCAATTGAGTTATTTTAAGAAGAAGCAGCAAAAGCAAAATAAAGTAGGACAAAACACAAATACAGTAAAAGCAGCTGAATAAAATGCATTTTTTAAGGTTAAGTGGGAAGGGACAAAACACGATGATTCAAGGTTGAGAAAATAATGGGTGGCCAGTGGGCCCTCCCCTCCCATATGATCTCTCTTTCTACTCAATAGAATAAGCTGATGAGATGGGACTGGGAGGAGTGTCCAAAATTAGATTTATAGTAGGGGTGGGCAACTCAAAAGCCAGCAAATATAAGAACACAAGGACTGGGTGAGAGGGGGATATCTTACAACTCCAACAGAACAGAAAACTTAAAACAAATGTAATGCTAGAATAAGATACAAAATAGAAGTGACCAAACCTTAAGTAAAGAGCTTCAAATCAAAATCAAATGCAGAGATGAGTGATATTCAGAGCAATGCAGGCCACACAAACACTTCAGCTAACTACAAATATATTTGTTCTGAAAGTAAAGCATCTAAGAAGGAGGAGTCTGACTAGACATATCAGGAAGAACACTTCTGAATCCCTTTCTGCCTTTAGTGGACTGATCCGGCTGCCTGTCAACAAATGCAGACTTGGAAGGATAATTCCTCAGGAAGTTGGGGATAGGAGACAGAAAAATATGCTTAAGATCCTGCATAGCCTTGCTGTTATCCTGAAAGGATTTAAACAAGCAGCAGCAGTCCCAAAGAGATTTCTGTTATCTTGAGGGGCATCCAACGGCTTGGCTTTAGTGTCATCTGTCAAAGCCTGCAGATGAAACCAATAATACTGCTTCATAACAGACCTGAAGGTAGCAGCCCTAGAAGAGGCATCAACAGCATAATAGCTGCATTTTATGGAGTGGTAAGTAACTAGAGAAGTGGCCCCAATCGTGGAGAGCACAGAAACCTTACCCTCAGAATTAGGGAGGTCAGAAACAACCATAGAACCCTGAGTCAAGAGGGTTAAAACATCCCTGGTCGTATGGATTTTGTAATTGATGGCACAAAAAGCTAAAGTAGTAGCAGTTTGCACATTTTTATCTATTCTCTTCATAGCCCTACTATTCTTATCTGAAGGAAGGAGCTTGGAAGAGGGCATGAACTTAGAAGGGTCTATATTACATTATCGAAAAGCCGTTGTATTGAATGGCTTTTCATCGCCCTGTAAAAGTTGAATGCTAATAATAGTGAACACCCAAATGAGAGATTTCTTTCCCTGGGAAAGAAATTGCTAGCCCTACCACGGACTACACACTACTTTAAACACTACAAAGTGGAGGACTTGCTCACACTCCCCTTCCTAAATATACCAACTCCAAGATCGCACTACAGTGGGGAAAAGGGCAAACTCACAAGGATGGCCAAGCATTTTCTTTCTCAGGGAAAGAAATCGCTCATTTGGGTGTTCGCTGTTATTAGCGTTCGGCTTTTACGGGTCGATGAAAAGCCGTTCGATGTAATGGCTTTTCAATAACTTAATATAGACCCAGCTTAGAAGGCTTGTTCAGTACAGACTGCCACCACAGAAGGGTTAGCTGAGGGACACTTACATACTTGCAGTCATCTGGCAACTTGTAGAACTCATCCGTTTTCTTAGGGGCAGATGACTGGGAATCGTGAACCACTGAGGCAGCAGAAAAGGTGTCCAGAAGAGCTGCTAAGACAGAAGGAACAGCAGAAGTTTTAGCGGATAACATCTGCAGCACGTCATAGTACCTTTTGTTGAACCTCAGACAATTGGGAAGAGTCCTATTTGAAATACTCCTTCATCCAAGAGACTGTGTCCACAAAAGATAATTCCTACAAGGGGACTCTGTAGTGAGGGCAACCTCCTTCTCAGACCCATAATCCAGGGGAAAAGGAACTGAGAAAACTAAGCAAGGGGACCCCCACCCTTGCATCTGAATCCTCTACAGATGAATCAGACTCCCTTGCCCTCTTCATTTGAGTGGAGGAATGGGGTAGCAGGGACTGAAACACCTTGATGAGGTTTTAAGGCCATCAGGGCATTGAATAAGCCTTAAGTAAAGTCTTGTCATACCTGCTCAGGATCCTAAGAATCAGCAGAGGTGTTCTTGGATATCGTTCTGTATCACTGTTGCAGTATAGCGAAAACCACCACTAATTCAAAGGCCAAGAACTCGACTCAGGCCAGTCCAAACGTAAAAAACATGAAAAACAACAAATTTTATTAAGCCACTATAAAAGCTTTTCATTAGTACCTTGCACTAACTTCTTCAGACAAGCAAAACATTCACACCATTACAAGTGAGTTTAAATACCAGCATTCAAACACTTAACCACACCCCTTGCTCTCCCTTTAGCTCCTTAAAGGTACAGATCACAGCTAACTAACTAAGGTGCATTTGCAATTCTCTGTTAACATAATAAAAAAATTCATACGCCGAGACTATAATAACAGCAGGCTTTGAAACTAAAAGAAAAAAGCCCAATATTTTGATTATTAAACTTGTATAAAGTAGATAAATGTGTTAAATATGTAAAATAACATAAAAATAATGACAGTGTTCAACGTGCAGCATAAATACTAATAATGGAAGCGCAACGCTTCCTAATCAGAGATTACCTATGCATACATTGTATCTTGCCTGCTTTCAAATAAAATAACTAATATAATAAATGTAATAAATATAATGAAATTAATGCATACTGTCCTAAGCATCTAAATAACTAGAACAGCTACCCAAATAAAGTAATATTAATCATATCTCGCCAAATAATAAAAATAATAAAATATGAAAATATAAAAATATAAAATATAACATGTAACATATAATATAACATAAATTTAGGCTACTCGGTATAGGTTTAATACTGTCATTAAATAAAACAGGTCTACAAGTTAGCGTATATATACCTAAGATTATATGCCATAAGAAGAATGAAAATGGACAATGCTTTGGCTATACACATTCAGAACAACCCAAACCATGAGTTTACGTTTATGGTTATAGATCAACTGTATAATACCAATTCTTATGGACCTGAGACATATAGATTACAATGTAAAGAGCTTCTTTGGCAATTAAGATTGGAAGCATATCGCCCCCCTGGTATCAACAGCTCGTTATCCATTAGTTGTTTTTTAAAACTTAAAAGTTTGAAGAGGTGACGAGCTGTTTATTGTCACATTTTTTTAAAATGAGAGTCAAATAATGAAAAATGAGAGTCGACAAATTAATGGTCTTATAACTTTTTATTAGTCGACAGTGGTGGAGGGTTAATAGTTATTAGTTATTGTTATGATTATACATCATGATTATTATTTTACAATATATATTATTAATTTATATTTTATTATTTCTTATTATTTAGTAATCTTAGGTCTATATACGCTAACTTTTAGACCTGTTTTATTTAATGACAGTATTAAACCTATACCGAGTAGCCTAAATTTATGTTATATTATATGTTATATGTTATATTTTATATTTTTATATTTTCATATTTTATTATTTTTATTATTTGGCGAGATATGATTAATATTACTTTTTTGGGTAGCTGTTCTAGTTATTTAGATGCTTAGGACAGTATGCATTAATTTCATTATATTTATTACATTTATTATATTAGTTATTTTATTTGAAAGCAGGCAAGATCACCATCCCCCTTCATCAAACTATGGGGTTCACTATCAACTTTCAAAACACAGTCATGACTTCCTGTCAGGATCATGTATATCTGGGGTGCAGGATTCAGACAGTGCCAGTGTTGACCTCTCTTCCATCTCCAGCAGCTTTACTATTGACAGTCTTCTTTCCCTGACTGCCATTCCAACCAGAGTTTCTTCTGGACCTGGGATTCATAACCTCTTCTATTCCAGTGCTTCTTCTTGTCAGACAGCATATGCAGAATCTTCAGTGGTACCGCAACTTGGTTTGGCTGCAGCATTACCGATTTCTGGATTTCAGTGTACCTTACCTTCCTTGTCTAAAGAAGGAATTGGAGTGGTGGATTCAACAATTTGTTCTCATCCCCAGCCTGCCCTTTCATCCTGCACTCCATTCTCAACAACTGTTCAATTCCTCAGACTTGGGGCATGAGGGCTTCATGTGGTCACCTGAAAGTTTAGGCTCTCTAGCCCCCCATCAGAAGTCAGACCATATCAACTTCAAATAGATGAGAACTTGGATTCTGGCTCTTCATGCTTTTCACCCCATATTTTCTACATGCCTCTTGAAAGTGTACACAGATAACATGGTATGTCAACAAGCAGGGAGGCACAAAATCTTACCTACTTTCTCTTTTTAATTTCTGCAAGGCTTCGGGGTTTTGAATACCCTGGCAGGAACAGACACCATTCTTAAGTCAAAGTACAATAAAAGTTCATGAAATTAGTATTGTTTCAGTCTTTGACGTTAGCCAAAAGTGCTCTTCACACCACCCGCAGTGCGCCCAGCAATGACTCCTTCTGCAGTGTATATGGAATTACATGTCTTGGTAATATATTTAAGTATGATTGTAAACTTTTTTTATGACACCCATTGCTCCTACTAATACTGGAACTATCTATGTATCTTTCTCCCACATTGCCCTCATTTCTGCCTGCAAATCCTGGTATTTTATGCCTTTTTGCCTCTCTGTACATGAGACACTGTAGTTGCTGGGTGTACCAATTTCAATAATCAATGCTACTTTTGTCTTCTTTTCATGGACTACTATATTTGGTTTTCTTGCATCTGTTGTTTGAACTGTTGGTAATGGGTGATCCCATGTGATGTAATCATCACTTTCTGTGATGCTTTGTGGTACGTTTCCAGTGTTTTTCAGCCACTTCAGTACCATAATGTTTGCACAATCCCCAATGCCACAATCTAGCCACATTGTTATGCCTTTCAGTGTACAGTCATCCTGCCATTACTATATCGCAACCAGCTACAAGATGAGTGACTGTTTCCAGTTCTGTTTTACAAAATCTACAATCTGATGTCAGTCTTCATTCATTCATGACAGTTGGGTTTCGGTTCCGTCCTTGGAACTGACTCGGCCTTTATAACAAGCTTGCGTCAGCCAGAAACTCTCGAGCTAAGGCTACCCATAGTGCCTGTCTTCCCTTCAGATCTCATTTGTCGCGTAGAGTTTCAAGAAGCGTCAGGCTGTGCTCTCAAGCCAGGTGCTTCATTTTCTAAATATTTTCTAAATATTTCTTAATATTTTTGATCCCTTCTTTAATATTTCTTAGTTGCTTTATGCCTTTATCTTTATATTAGACAGTTAGTACTGTTTTTCCCCTAATATTACTTTTTGGTATTTCTGCATTACCATAGTTGGTATAGGCCCCACCCTTCCCTCTTGACTCAGGTAATCTTTAATTGCCATTGTTGGTATTCTTTCCCTTCCTCTTTCTTCTCTTTTACCCTTCTTGGTATTCCTCTCACAACCATTGTTGGTACACCCCAAACAAATATTTCTTTATTCTTCTTCTGTTGTTTAACTGTTGTTGTGCATGTGTGTGGTCGTATAAATGGCAGTTGATTACTAATGTGTTTTTCCCTAAGAATGGCTGACAAAAAAGGCACAATTGGATTCAAACAGTGTGACAGATGTAGCAGGAAGATGCCCAACTCCGATGGTCATCTTTCCTGCGTTTATATTTTGGGGGTTGCCCACTTAGAAATCCAGCCTTCATGTGGCCTCTGTAAGGGCTTTAGTGCCCTTGTAGAGTGTCAAAATAAGTTGACCCTAAAAGGGCTATTAAAATTCCCCTTTTCAGAGGCTTTGTCTGAGTTGGAGGTGTCAAAACCTCCTAGGAAAGAAGCAAAAAAGAGGAGCCATTTGGTTCCAGCCTTTCCACATTCCCAGGAACCAAAATCATCTAAAGGCTGGGTTTCTATGGAACCAAGGTCAAAACAATTGAAATCGGTATTGACAGCTGTCTCGGCACCGGAGACTTTGACCTCTTCCGTGGTGCCATCTACCTTCACGGAACCAACTAAATTACTACAGTTCGACCCCTTCCACAGTACCTCAGACCATCTCCTCACAAATAATAGTTTATCCCATTAAACTATTCACTTTCCCAAAACACTACCTTCTGGTCATTTGACCACAGTGCTGAAGGTCGAAACCCTAGCCAGGACTCCATATTCCCCATCCATTGACCCCATTGGTCAGCAGCTCAGTCCATTTATTGACCATCCAGAATCTCCCTCAGGGATGTCCATTCAATTCCACCAGGAGCCTTTCAGAGCTTCATGTTGTTAGACTGGTGGATGAGCTGTTGGTGGCCAGAGGTATTACAACTCCATCTAGGACCTCTCTCCCACCCGGAGCTGAGGTTTTTTTCTCATGGACTCCAACTTATCTTCCTCCTTCGACCTCTCTGCAGGATTTGGAGCCCTCAACACTGACGCCCATCCCGGTGCCAACTTTTTCGGTACTGATGGTAGATCTCACCGTGGTCCCGGAACCCACTCTGTGGACCTCAGCCCAGTCAGAGGCAACCCACCCATTGGACCATGACTTGGCTGCCAGCTCTGGAATCCCTATATGGCACCAATTTTTTCCACGGCACCAGCTACGGTTCCGGTGTCTTTGACAGCTCTGAGTCCTCTTGTGGCTCCTTCTCTAGAGGTGGGCTCATTGGAGCAGGGTGTGACCCCAATTCTGAAGTTGTCTTTCTCATTTCTGGGCTCCCATCCCTCTTCAGGTGGGCCTGCCTTTTCAGATTATGGAGACAGTACTTGCCTCAGCAGGCTCACAGTTGGCACCCTCTACATCAGAATGTCATATTTATTTGTCCTCTGGCTTGCAGCTGTCACAGTCTACTACATTGGGGCAGCAGGCCCAGGAGCAGCAAGACATCCTACCGCAAGGTACCCTCTCCTCAGAGTCCTCCTCAGATCTCCCGCTGATGAGACACCCCATAAGAGATCGTGCAAGAGGAAGCACATTGATTCGCCAGAAGAATCTCTCATCAAGGATACAGATTACGATGAAGGGGAAGGGACCCCATGGTCACTTCCTGAAGATGTCTCCTTTGGAGACCTACTAGAAATCTTAAAACAGAGGGGTGACTGGAAGCCCACCAACCCTTCCTCTGAGTAACTTGTCTTCTTGCAGGCTTTCCGTGCCTGACCTTCTACTTCTTGGGTGACCCTGCCTGCAGATGAGTTAGTCAAGCTCATCAGGCAGTGTACTTGGAAGGCCCCTGACACCATTGAGCCAATCCCATTGAGACCTGACAAAATACCCCCCCAGAGAATCAACCCCACTAGTCCAAGGGTTTAGCGGTAGATACTGTGGTGGTGACGGCGGCCACGAAGAAGGAACTCGCAGAGGAGAGTCCTACTGTCCATCTTCCAAACCGAGAGTCTTGGACATTGGACAGATTAGGGAAGCATGTTTATGCTTCAATGGCTTTTGCCATACGATCATAGAATTATTTGGAACATTTCACCCTTCTTCAAAGGGACCTGATCACTGAGCTATCAGGAACTCTAGTAGGAGCAGTGTCTGACGAGGTACATGATAAGGTTGCTTCCCAGCTTGCCACCCAGGGATCCATCTCCAACTGGTCCATGCGGGTGATTGCACATACAGCCAAAGGGATGGCCAGAGCAGTGGGTGCAGGTGTTTTCATGACACGTCACGCCTGGCTGTGCTTGTGTGACTTTGCGGACCCTTTCAAGTCTTCCTTCATTGATGCTTCTTTGCTGTTTGGCCCAAAAGTTAAAGACACTCTAGCCAGGTGTGAAAAGGATGGAAAGACCATTTCTGCTGTGGGCATATGTATTTCCACTACTCAGTGATCCTACTCAAGGAATCAGAGGAGTGGAAAGATGCAGTTCAGGACATCCCAAGGCCCTTTTCAGGACACACATGGAAAGTTTTCTTCCCAGGGCAGAGGAAGGAACTCATCAGGAAGATAACTCTCCTGTGGCAGAGAGGGCTCGCGTAACCAGGGCTCCAGGGATTCTTTCTCTGGGAAACCCTATCCGCTTTCCTGAAGAGCGGCCCAATTGCCTGCTTCTGGAGATAGTTGGGGAAGGTTCTCTCTGCACCATTTAGCCTGTCAGTCAGTAACATCAGATACCTAGTTGCAGACATTAATTACCAGAGGTTACCATATTCCCTTCGATCTTTATCTAAGGCCACAAAGGCAAATCCCCGATATTCCACCGAGTCAGAGAGAAGCAGCAGTTCAAGAAATTCAAAAGCTGCTCGAAAAAAGAGTCATCCAGACAGTCCCACCAGACCAAATAGGATCCAGATTTTACTCAAGATTCATTTTAGTGCCAAAAAAGACAGCGGACTGGAGGCCAATTCTAGACCTCAGTATCTTAAACAAGTTTGTCAGGCAGACAAAATTCCAGTTGGTCACAGTTCAGTCTATCCTTTTTTTTTCTGGAGAAATATGAATGGGTGTGCTCTGTAGATCTTCAGGATGCATATTACCACATACAAATGGACAAATGCTCCAGAAGATTACTCCGCTTCATGCTGAGAGCCAGGCATTAGCAATTTTTCACACTGCCCTTTGGTCTCACCACAGCCCCCAGGGTGTTCACCAAATGTATGGCAGTGGTAGCAGCTCATCTCAGACAACAAGGATTCCGGGTGTTTCCATATTTAGACAATTGGCTCCTTACCACCCCACTAAGCATTTACTACTTCACACCTTATACTACACTATAGAACTGACAGAACTCTTACACATTTCAGTAAACTAAACAAAGAGAAGTCAAAACTGGCACCCATTCAAAGCTTAGAATTTATCGGAGTGAAATTCAACATGAGATCCTATGCAGTTGCTCTACCTCTTCACAGATTACAAAGGCTAAGGTCACAACTCCAAGTGATACTCTTGCGAGACATAGTCCCAGCTCGCTCAGTCTTACAACTACTAGGGTCAGTGGCAACAACAATCACCCTACTTCCCCTGGCACGATTCCACACGAAGCTGCTTCAATGGCTCCTATAGCATCACAGTGGTCTCTGTTAACTCACCCTATGTTTTATCCAGTCCACATAACAAACCGTTGCAAAAAGAACCTGATTTGGTGGATGAAGCCAGAAGAAGAGTTGTGGAGTCGCCCTTTTCCACCCTCTCAGCCCAAGGCCATAGTGATCACGGATGCATCCCTGATGGGGTGGGGGGGGGCATTTTCAGGGAAAGACAGTCCAAGGCACTTCGTCCCCATTAGAGGCCAGTTTGCATAGCAACATCCTAGAACTGATGGTGGTGCTTTTAGCGTTGCAGGCATTCCAATCTGCCCTTCCAATGGGGACAGTTGCTATCCAAGCAGACAACATGTCTGTCACCTGGTACATCAACAAACAGGGAGGAACCAGATCCTATCCATTATGTCGAGAAGCCCTGAGAGTATGGCAATGGGCAATTGCCTCCAACCGCTTTCTGATAGCAATGCACATTTCTGGGAATTCCAACGTGATTGCGGACAAACTGAGCAGATGCATTCTCCTGCCTCACGAGTGGTCTCTCAATCCCATAATAGCAACAGAGATTTTTCATCATTGGAGTCAGCCTTACTGCAGTCTGTTTGCATCTCTCATGAACCACAAATGCAGCATCCACTTCACCCTATTCCCCCTCAGGGGGAGTCCTTAAGAGATGCTCTTCTACACGATTGGCCTCCAGGACTGTTTTATTCCTTTCCTCCTTTTCCCCTAATACCCCAGTTTCTGATGAAAGTGAAATGGTTGAGAAGCAAAGTAATCCTCATTGCACCTTTTTTGGCCCCATCAAGTCTGGTTCCCCCTTCTTTGGCCTCACCTAGTTCACCGTCTGTGGACTCTGGATCCAACTCCGGGACTGCTGTCTCATCCACAGGGTCTGGTCTAGTCTAGTCTAGTCTCAAGCTAACTGCTTGGTACCACCACTTTAATTGCCAGGCAGAATAATCTGTCTTCCCCAGTACAAAAGATACTTCTGGCTTTCCATAGACTGTCCACCAGGAAACTTTTATCTTAGTAAACGGAACAGGTTTGTAATCTGGTCTCAAAGAGAAGGAGGTGACCCTTTTTCAGCCCCGATTAATAAAGTGTTAGAATACTTGTCAACTTTACTCCAGTCAGGATCCTCAACTTCTACTATCAGAGTCCACTTTAGCGGCTATTTCAAATTTCAATAATGGCTTCAATGATTTTGCCTTGATATCTCACCGCCTCTGCAAAACCTTCTTGAAGGGAGTTATATATTTAAAACCACCCTTTAAAGAACCCACTGAACCTTGGAGTTTGACTTTAGTCTTACAAACTCTGACCAGTCAACCCTTTGAGCCAGCAGCCACATGTGATATAAAATTTTTGTCCCAGAAGACTTTATTCTTGGTAGCCATCACCTCAGCCAGAAGAATATCAGAATTACAGCCCTTTTGTATGAAGCACCCATACATCATTTTTCACAAAGAGAGAGTATCCCTTCAGACTAATCCTTCCTTTCTGCCCAAAGTTGTCTCAGACTCAAATATTAACCAATCCATTGATCTGCCACTTTTCTTCCTTCCCAAACTATTCAAACAAAGGAGGATATTGTTTGCATTTGTTGGACGTACACAGGCAATTACATTTTTATTTAGATAGAACTAAATCATTCAGGAAGTCAGACCAACTGTTCCTGTCCATTTCATCTCCAGCTCGTCCAAGCCAGTTTCCAAAGTCACCATGTCAAAATGGTTGAGAAATTGCATCACGTTTGTTTATCAGCTAAAGTCAAGGCTCACTCCACCAGATCAGTTTTTACTTCAGTAGCCTTTCATTCCAGGGACTCTATGAATGACATTTGAGCAGCAGCTACTTCAGCTACCCCTCGTACCTTTATTACTCATTACAAATTGGATATGCTCTCCAGGGGAAGAGCATCCTTTTGCTCTATGGTGCTCAGGAATACCCTTCCATAGGGCCTCCCAGGACATAAAGTAGCTAGGGACTCGGTCCCAACTGTCATGAGTGAATGATGATTGACAACATCGGATAAAGACGTTATGTTCTTACCATAACATTCCATCTGTGTTGTTGATCTTCATTCATTCTTGATATCCCACCCTCCTAACCCTTCCAAAGACTCCGGGTGGATCAAAACTAGTCCTGGTTCTGTATTACGGCAGTTGGTCAGACAAAGCTTCCACTTTTTCTTTTCTACGGGCAAACTTGATCTGAAGGGAAAAGGGGCACTGTGGGTAGCCTTAGCATGAGAGTTTCTGGCTGGCATAAGCTTGTTATAACAGCCGAGTCAGTTCTGAGGACAGAACTGAAACCCAACTGTCAAGAATGAATGAAGATCAACAACGCAGATGGAATGTTATGGTAAAAACATAACTTCTTTTTTATCTGTTTCTCCCACATGTTCAATGGACTTTGTAAACCAAAGTGTACGTAGTCCACTATCTTGGGCTGCCAATATTAACCTTTCATCTTTTGGTTTAAATTCACCTCTCCTTAACCATTCTTGCATTCACTCCTGATTGACAGGAGGATGCCTGGTGTCTTGGGTGGTGCCTCTCAGTTATCAGTTAACTCTTCAGTCAGGTTTACATTCCTTTAGAGCACAATCTACTAATAGTCTCTGAGCAAGTCTAAAATAAAGGTTCACAAATGGATGCTTCACAGTGATGTGTTTCTGTAGATTGCCCTTCAGTGGGGTTTTTCTCAGGTAGCTTTTTTTTGCCTTGCCTCAGAAAAGACAGCTCCCTCTCTTCTTATCCAGAGTGCCATGCCATCTAGTGTGGAAACAGATGCCCTTTCTTTTCCTTGGTAGGGGATGCTTATTTATGCTTTCCTTCTTCTTTTTCTACCTTCAAGAGTCCTGCAGAAGATTCAGCTGGACTCCCCCAAAATTTTGTGACTCCCTTTTGGCAAAGACAGCGCCGGTTCTATCTCTTAATGCATCTGGCTATGGACAGTCACTACAAGTTGCCTCACTGGTTGGGCCTCCTCACATGGGACAAGGGGTCTCTCATCCATCCTCACTTCTCTAGTCTTCAACTGACACTGAGGGCAATAGGGTGTTGATCCCTTTCAAGCAGATTTTTTTCTGAGAATATGCTCAGGATTTCACTGGAAGCAAGGAAACCCTCAACCAAAAAATCTTAATTGTCCAAATGGAGAATATTTTCTGTCTGGTGCCATGCTGGTAATCAGGACTGTTTTTCAGTGGAGGTCTCTCTGGTCCTGTCTTAGTTGTGTGAGTTTTTCCAGTCTGGCTTTACCTGTTCTTCCGTGAAAGACCATTTGTCAGCCAATTTTTGCTTACCTGTCCTTGAATCCTCCCTTGGCTTCTCGTTTTGAGGTCAAAACAATTCTTAAAGGCATCCTGCATATTGGCAAACCTATTCCTCCTCCTTGGAACCTTAATTTTCTTTTAGAGCAGTTGAACCAGGCTCCTTTTGAGCTTGCAGATTCCTGGAAGGCTGTTTTGTTGCTGGCTCTTCCTTCTGCTTGGAGGGTTTCTGAGCTCCAGGCCATTATGGCCATTCTTCTTTTTGTTTAATCACAGGGACAATGCATTCCTTTGTAATAATCCTTGTTTGTTTTTTAGGCCCAAGTTAGTAAATGAGTTCACCTTGAATTAGTCAGCACAACTCACTTGTTTTTTCCTTCTCCTCAGTGTGCTTCTGAGAGGGTCTTTCATACCTTGGATTTGCAGACAGCTCAGGTACTACTTGGATAAAACTAAGGCCATTTGTAAGTTTTGACCAGCTGTTTGTTTCCTTGGGTTTGGCTATTTTTAAGTAAACCATTTCCTCCCGAATATCTAAGGAATTTCTTTTTGTTATTCTTTTCATGGCAAATCTTAGTCTACTTCTGTTAGAACTCATTCCACTAGGGCTGTTGCCTCTCCTGGTGCTTTCTTCAAGGGTTGGACAGCAATTCCATCCTTGAAGCTGCACCTGCTCTTCAGTCCATATCTTTACTAAGCATTATACGTTGGAAATGGGTTCTAAAGACAGAGCAGGCTTTGATAGAACCATTTTATGTGGATTTATTAAGGGCTTTCCTCAGCCTTCTACCTCCCATTCTGGTTCTTGAACTTTTATACTGACCCAATATTAAAGAATAGTGCACCAGTGATACATGACAAAGAACAGTTGTGCAAAATCTTACCATAAGAGTAGATGTCCTTCTCCTCACTGTTGCAGTACTCACTCACTCCCTCCAACCCCCTCTTGTTTGTTCTGCTCTTTGTTTTGGATTTCCTTCTGGTTGAGGGTCTCCCCTTTCTCTTCTGCATTTTCTCATTCTGGATGTGCATGGACTCCTTTTTCCTATGGATCCTGTTTTCTGCTGGGGCAATTCTGTTCTGGGTAACTGCGTCCATACCTCACTTTATGCTTTACATTCTATGCAGGGCGCATATCTGTGATATACAGTGCATGCAAGATCATAAGGCTTTTCTATACTGGCCAAATGTCAGGCTGCTCTGGACTGACATTCTTCTCATCACTGTTGCAGTCATTCCCATAGAAGCATGTCCCACCCAGGGCAGCCCGATGCTTTGCCAGTATGGAAAAGCTTAACAAAGAAATGTTATATGTACATCACATTTATGCTGCTTGCACAGAACTTAGGGCATAAAAGGGCTATGCTTATGTAACTACACAGATCTGAATTAGCCAAGAAGGGAACAGTCTCCATAGGACAATGTCCATGCACATCCAGAAGGAAAAAATACAGAACAAACAAGAGGCGGTTGGAAGGGGGGAGTGAATACTGCAATAGTGAAAAGAAGGATATCCACTGTTATGGTAAGATTTTACATAATTGTACTATGTTCTTCTATACCATTGTTGCAGTATTCCACATAGAAGGGAGAGTAATAAAGCTCAAGAAACAGAATGGGAGGTGGACATCTGAGAAGAGCCTTCCACAAACCTGCCTAAAATGGTCTAACCCATATCTTCAAAGTTGTAAAACTTCAAACATTTCAATGGAGATCGCCGCAAGGGAAGCTTTCCCTTTCCACAATGTAGTGCAATCTTGCAGTTGGCATATTTAAGTAGCGAGGGGTGTGGGGGTGCTGGGGGGGCTTGCTCCCCTGCTTACAACCTTCAGGTAAGTTTTTTTTTTTTTTTTTTTTTTAAATTACATTGTTGATCTTTTAAAGTTTGAACATATGGTAGTGACCATATGGTGTTCGAACTTTTAAAAGTTCGACAACGTAATATAGATCCCTGAAAATAGGCTGTGTTCCTATTTGCACTTTCCTTTATTTAACAAATGTTAAATAAGTAAATAAATAAAGGCATGCACTGAATATCAAAGTATTAGCTTCAAGGATGGAATTGGTGTCCAACCCCTTGATGAAGGCACCAGAATAGAAAACAGCCTTATTGGAATGAGCTCTAACAGAAGAAGGCAGAGATTTGCAATGAAAAGAATAACAAAAGGTAATGGCCTTAAATATCCAGGAGGAGAGTCTTAGCCAAACCCAAAGACCTGGAATGAAAAGAAACAGAAAGCTGATCAGACTTGTTAATAGTCTTAGATTTATCCGGATACTACCTGACCCATCTGCGCAAATCCAAGGTGTGCAGGAGCCTCTCACTAGCAGACTGAGGAGAAGAAGAAAAAGAAGGGTGTTGTGCCGACTGATTAAAGGAAACTCATTTAGTGACTACCTAGGACATAACAGCAGGATTAGTACGAAGGGGCACCCTGTTCCAGTGAAAAACAAAAAGTGGAGGAATGGAGCCTGGGTTAGTTTTTGCAAAACAAAATAAAGGTCCCAAGGAGGAGGAATATGTTTTCTTGCATGCCTAATATGCAGGACACTTTTAAGAAATTGTTTGACCTCAAAATGAGAAGTTGAAGGAGGATTCAAGGGCAGACATGCAGAAATGAAGGACAAATGGGCCTTTAGACAAGAACAGGCCAAGCCAGACTGAAGCAACACACACAAATAATAGATTAGTACCAGCATGGCACCAGACTGAAATTCTTTTCCATTTGGACATGTATCTTTTTCTGATTGATGGTTACCTTGCCTCCTGTAAAACCCTGAGCATGTCCTATGAAAAGAAGTGCCTGATAGGGATCACCCACAATGTCAGTTGCACAGTAGACAAGTGATGATGAATGAGAGATCACTTGTCCTGTGTAAGGAGATCCAATCGTTGAGGTAACTTGTGATGCTTGCTTGCTTGCCCCTAGCCAGATGCATTATGAGGGGGAACCAGTGCTGTCTTGGACAAAATGGAGTCACTAGCAAGAGTTTTGTGCAGTCCAGCTGAATCTTCTGCAGTACTCTTGGAAGAAGAGGAAGAGAGGCAAAAGCATAAAAAAAATTATCTTCCAAGAAAAGGAAAAGGTGTCCTTTCACACCAAATGGCATGGCACTCTGGAACAGAAGAAATGAAGCTGCCTATTCAAAGTGGAGGAAAAAGGATCTACCTGAGGAATACCCCATTGATGGATAATATTCACAAACGTGTCTGTGAAGCATCCATTCATGAGCCTGTGTTTTGGACCTGCTCAGTCTCTCTGCCTCTACACTGTGCTCTGAAGGAATGTATACTGCCTGAAGAGTTAACTGATAACTGAGATTTATCATACAAGCTTGAAGCAAAATCCTGCAGAGGTAAGATTTTTGTTCTCCCCTCTTGTTGACATACCACATTACTGTAGTGTTGTCTATGTACACTTTCGAGAGTCCTGGAGAGAACATGGGAGGAAATCCTATAGGGCCAGAATCAGAGCTCTCATATCTTTCATCTTGATATCATCTTACTTACGATGGGGGAAAAGACCCTGAACTTTCAAGTGACCACATGACCTCCACTCCATGTCTTGAGACATCAGTGAACAGCTCTTGAGAAGGGACTGGAGGCTGAAAGAGCCAGCCTGGGATTAGAGCAAACTGTTAAAGTCACCACTCAGATTCCTTCTTGAGACAGGGAAGGAGCAGTATAATGATATCCAGAGACTGACGATGTTTTAGACAAACTGACTAGACATACCACTGAAGCTTCTGCATATGCAGTCAGCAAGGGGAAGCTTTGGAAAAGAAGAGGCCATAATCCCAGGGCCTGAAGAAAATCTGTGACTGTCATTGTACTCAGAGGACGGACAGACTGAAAGAAGTCTGTCAATGACAATACCAGGCCAGCATTGGCACTGTTTCAATCCTGCATCCCAGATACACATGTCCCTGAGAAGGAGTCAGGATGGACTTTTGCAAGTTGATAGTAAACCCCAGACTTTGAAAAAGAGAGATGGTTAACTACACATCGTGTAACAGTCAACTGTGAGAAGGCAACTGAAGCAACAGCTTGATTTAGATAAGAAAAAAAATCTGAATGCCTTGGAGCCTGCATAAGGCAGTCACAGGAGCTAGGTATTTTGTGGAAATCCTTGGGGCAGTAGAGAGGCCAAAGGGCAAAGCAAAAAACTGAAAATGAGAGGAAGAGAGAGAGAGAAATCTAAAAACTTTCTGAAAAGAGGGTGAATTAGGATATGAAGATGAGCATCTTTCAGATTCAAGGACCATAGAAAAGCCTGCAGTAATGAAAGAGGAAACAGAGTTTGAAGAGTAAGCATCCAAAAAGAAGGAATATCTCGAGAAAGGTATTGAGCCATGAGAGATCCAAATTACGTCTCTAAGTGACCTCCTTTGGAGGAACTAGGAACATCCTGGAATAAAAAAAAAACTTCACCTTGTGAAGGGTGGAACAGGTTGAATGATTCCTTTGCTAAACAGGGCCCCTAGAACCACTGAGAAATGAGGAAGTTGAGGATCACTGGAAAAAGGAGGGTAAAATTTCCATACCATGAAGTAACCCTGATGGATGACAGAAAAAACACAGTCTGAAGTGCTGAGACACCGATTTGGAAGACAAAGGGAGAGCCAAAGGGACAAAGGAATATGAGCTACAAGAAGGGAGGATTGTCAAAGAGAAGCAGGCTTATCAGATAAAGGAGGCTTCTGGGCAACAGAAATCTGAGAGGCCTTAACAGATGGTTCCTGCCTCCCACCCTTCCTGCCCCTACAGGCCTGGCAGGGTTGCCTACAAAAATAATTCCTCTGGAACTTATAGGATGGCTTTAGGGCCATTAAGACAGAAAATAAACCTTGAGTAAACTCTTTCCATTCCCTTTGAGGATCCTTAGGTCAGACCAAATCATGCTTCAGTTATTTATCTTGGCTTTGTATCAGTGTAGTACCTCGCAGGATGTGCATTTAGCAAGTCCCACCTTAACAATGCCTACCAGGCAGCAATTTTTGAAGTCATGGTTAAGAAAATTAGTATTCTTATAGCCAGCGGTATGAATATTAATAAGGTTCTCAATCTATACTCGAAGCAGAAGGATCACTACTTACACCGCTGCTCCCTTATGGACTTCCATCATTGGAGGGCTCTGCCCGACCTACCTCACCTGAACAAGAGCTCTTAAGGCCCTGTCATCATCTGTCCGATACTCCCTTATGGACTTCCACCACAGGGGGCTCAGCCTGACCCACCTCACCTGGGCAGAAGCTCTCCAGGCCCTGTTGCCATCTGCCATATGCTCCTTTATGCATTTCTGTCATGGGGGCTCTGCCTTATCCCCTTCTTCTGGGCAGGAACTCACCAGGCTCTGCCACCATCTGTTTGGTGCTTCCTTATGTAGTTCCATTGTGGTGGGCTCTGCCTGACCCCCTCACCTGGGCAGGATCTCTCAAGACCCTGCCGTCATCCACCCTGCACTTCCATCCAGGCCACCCCTTCAACCCAACTGAGAGACCTACTTCCTTGGCTGAGATCTTCACCTTGCCTCGGTGGATCCCATCAACTCCACATGTCCTGGAGGCTGTCTAATTGGGCTAGATTACATGTGCCCTGGAACCTGTCAGGGGAGCTTCCCTCCAATCCCATCCATCCTTGCAGAACTACCCTCTGCTGCCCATGTATCCTGCAAATCTCCTGCAGGCTGTCTAATCGGGCCAGATCACACGTGCCTTGGAGCCTCTTGTGGGAGATCCCTCCAATCCCAGCCAGCCTTGTGGAACTACCCTTTGCTGCCCTGGGGCAGATCTGCTGTCATTAAGGCTTCCGCCTACCCCTTGTTTCGAATCCACAGCCTCATGACTCTTGTCTCCTGCAGGCTGCCTAAATGTGCCGGATCGCACGTGCCCTGGAGCTTATCAGGGTGCTTCCCTATGATCCCTGCTTGACTCATGGAACTCTCCTCAGCTACATTGGGGCAGATCTGCTCTCATCAGGACTTCCATATCTCCCTCCTTTCCGATTCAAAGCATCAAGGGGGACTTTTTCATTTTTCAGGACCACCCTCAGGTATGAAGTGAGGTTGGACATCCTCCACCCAAGAAGGAGCCCTACCAACCCATCCAATTTTCACCACTTTCTCCTTTCCATAGGTTCATAGGTAGTTACTAGGCTATTGGCCCTAGGGCCTATATAAGCCTACCCAAAAGGTACCCTGGCTTTTGCCACCCAAGAAAATTATTTTCCCGTGCCACTGTCGAGCAGAGCCACAGAAGTGATCCCCGGGGTGAATTTTCTATCTCCCATCCAATCATCAAGATTTTTCTTGAAGAGTGCTAATGAGGAGTTTTGTTTGATATAGATAGGTAGTTTGTTCCAGAGTATGGGAAGTCTCTGGGACAGGAATCTATCCCTCCAGCATGTTTGTTTATTGTGGTGACAAGATTTAGGTCCCTAGAGCATGTAACTCGAAAGGATTGGGATTTCTTTAAGTGGAGCATATCCAAAAGCTCTGGGTTTGACATAGCTTTGTATGTCAGGCTGAGATCACCTCTGAGTAGGCGATATGTGACGGAGTAAAGCTGCAGTTTTTTGAGACGGTCTGCATAGGGCATCTGTTTGAGGCCAGTAATCCTCTGAGGTATTTCTGTGGCCTTTCCAGTTGTTGTAGATGTCTTGTAAGGTACATACCAAAAGGGGCGTTGTACTCTATAATGGGTTTAATGAGTGATGAGAAGAGGGGAACAATGACCTCTTTTTTCCTGGATGAAAAACCTTTTGTGATGAGGTGTGCCACATAGAAGGATTTCCTGACCACTGTGGCAATGTGATTATCAAAGGATAGACTACTGTCCACCTGTGTCCCAAGGTCTCTTATCACACTTTCAGTGTTAAGTAGACTACCGCCAATGTGGTAGCTCATGGGTACAGAGTTTTTACCAAAAGGGATGACAATGCACTTTTTGGCATTGAGTTGAGGCCATGGCTTTGACACCAGGCATCTATCTCAGTGAGGCCCTTTTGTAGGAAGTCCACATCTTTTAGAGTTTTGATTATGGCTCCTAGTTTGCAGTCATCTGTGAACTTCATTAGCCAAAGACCTTCTGTGTTAGCCTGTACTTCAGAGAAGTAGATACCAAACAGGAGAGGACCCAGGACTGAACCCTGTGGTACTCCACTTGTCACTGGTCTGAAGTTGGATTTAGAGTCTGCTATTTTCACAGTGTGGGTTCTGTTAGTGAGCCATTTAGCAACCCATCTTGTGACAGGGATTTATACCTAGTTTAGTGAGTTTATCTATAATTCCAGAGTGGGAGATGGTGTCGAAAGCCTTGGCGAGATCTAGACAGGCTGTATGAACTCATCTACGGCTTTGGTGACCGCTTCAAAGAAGTCGTTCAGGTTTAGGAGACATGATCTGCCTTTTACAAACCTGAAATGGGTGGGGTCCTGAGTTTAGAGATTACCAATGTCATTGTTTATAAGTTCCATAATGA
This sequence comes from Protopterus annectens, assembly GCF_019279795.1. Taxonomy (NCBI): domain Eukaryota; kingdom Metazoa; phylum Chordata; order Ceratodontiformes; family Protopteridae; genus Protopterus; species Protopterus annectens. Next base: position 1,298,513,077 of record NC_056725.1, on the reverse strand, counting down.
TACCTTCCATAGCCTTGCAGACCAGGCTCGTCAGGCTAATGGGGCAGTAGTTTCCAGGGTCCGTGGTGGCTCTCCCTTTGTGGAGTGGGATAACCGTCACTGTGCGCCATTCAGTGGGCACACAGCCTGAGGTGAGGCTTTGATGGAATATGGTACTTAGGTGGGGTGCCAGTTCGTTCTGTAGTTCATGTACAACACAGCCTGGGATGTTGTCAGGTCCCATGGATGCTGTGTTCTTGGCTTTGGAGAGTGTGTTTTTTACCTGTGTAGCATGATTACAGGAACTTTGCATTCTTCCGGTATAGAGATGGGCCCTTTAGGGGATGAGAGGAGGTTAAAGTTAGCACTGTACCTATTTGCCAGGATGTTGGCAATATCAGTTGGTTCTGTATATTTAGTGCCATTGTGCTGTAACTTAGAGCAGATCTGAATGTTGCCATTGAGATTCTTGTCATAGCTATATAATGCTTTGTGGTTGTCTTTAGAGTCAGTGGCGATTTTGTTTTCATAACTAGCTTTGGAGGATTTTATGAGGGATCTCAGCTTCTTACTGAGGCTGACCAGGGAGTTCCTCCAATCATGGGATTTTACTCTTTTTTGCAACAGTTTCTTTCTTCTGTTGTAGAGTTTGTTTATGGCAGGGGACCACCAGATTGGTTTCTTCTTTTTGAAGGATAGCATCTTGGTTCTGTTAGGGATTGCATGATCCATGCACTCATGTAAGTGCTTATAATGTTCATTTGTGTAGGATTCAGCAGTCATACCTCTATTGTCCGTCAGCATGGGTGTCGTGAAGTTTGCCACATCTGTCTTAAGAAGCGTGACGTTAGCTTTGGAGAAATTTTTTACGGTGGTTTCCCTAATGGGGGGGGGGGATGTGGATGTCTAGGGTGATTAGCTTGTGGTCGGATCTGACCAATGAGGAACTGACCTCTGGTGTGGAGCACCAGTTGCATTGATGGTAATAACCAGGTCTAGGATATTGCTGCCCCTGGTGGGGTGTGGATAAGTTGATCCAAGGCATTGGAATTTATGAATTCCAGAAAACGTTGAGCACAAGTGTTGGTACATGAGTAGTTTTCCCAGTTAATGGTGGGGTAGTTGAAATCGCCCATTATTAGGGTGTTAGGTTGTACCCTAATATTTTCCAGTGTATCAAGAAATGAGGAGTGTGAATCCTGGGGCATGGTGGGGGATCTGTAGCAAGCTACAATTTGGATTGTGGTCTTGCCCAGAGTTAGTTGCACTTGGATAATCTCAGATGCATTATGCTGAGCAACTAGCCTGGAGGTGTGGATATCCTTAATGAATATGGACACGCCTCCACCTTTAGTGTTTCGGTCCAGGTTAGGTGGCCAAAAGGTGTGGTATGATTTATAGCCTGGTAATGCAGGGCTACTCTCTGGACCCTTGAAACAGGTCTCTGTCACTGCACAGATGTCGATGTTCTCCATTTTAAGGAGTGCTGCGAGTGAGTGCATTTTGAGGTTTAGACTTCTAGCATTGAGTAGCAATACCCTCAGATTCTGCTCTCTTGTACCTGTTATGGTGGTGAATTTGTCATTTGAACCTTGCCTAAAAAAGGCACTATAGGGGTGGCTAGAGCCTTAGCCAGTATCCGGAATCTGAGGGGAGACAGGTGCAGGCCATCTCTGGCAAAGCATCGTGGTTTGTCGATCATGTCATCCCAGGCAGACAGATACTGGATCCCCTTAGAATGACACCAGAAGCTTTGCCAATTGTTGAAGTCAATCATTTTGTCTTTGTACTGTGAAATCATTCTGGGTGATGGCAGGATGCTACTCAGGGCTAGGGTCATACCTGCCTGGGCTAAAAGACCAGACAGCTCCTCCATGTCCCTTTTCATGTAGTCCAGGGAGGTACATCTCAGTCATTCACACCAACATGGACAATGACAGAGACATATTTGTACTTGTTGTGGAGTGACCTGAGTGTGTGAGTTATGTGGCGGATCCTGGCACCCGACAGCCAGCTGACTGCAACTTTCTCCTTGTTTAGCCTACTAAGTGGAACATCAGTGTGTCTGACTATAGAATCACCTATGACTAGAGTGTTGGGTACGTTGTTATGCCTTATGGGCTGTGGTTGAGTGGTACACTGAGTTTGTGGGCTATGTGTCATTTGGGTTGTGTTGGGGGGTGGAGGTTGCTTGTGTTTCTGCTTTGGAGCTCCCTGATGCTTGGGAAGGTTTTTACTGAGACCCTCCACGAATGTAGGTGTGTGTTTTGTGTTTCTATGTGTGTATTTTGGTGGTGTAGGTTTTGAGGGACTATGTAATGGGTGTGGTGTGGTGCAAGTGTTTACCTTCTCCTCTTGACTGTCTAGTCCAGTCTTAGGTGAAGAGAGCTTTGCTTCCAGTTTGGCTATATAAGTGCATCTCTCACAGGTTACAGTGTTGGGGGTAGGAGGAGAGGGTTGTCTGTGTACATGAGGCAATTGCTGCATTGCCCCAAGATGCCCAGATTCATCACGTACACAGGAGAAAACACCTGGAGCTGACCCTTAGACATGCCTGGATAGGTGCTTATTTGTTAAGTACTAGAAACTGTTTTCCTCTAGACAAGTGAGGAAAGCTGAGTGCTGTAGTAATTTGTAGCTTATTTAGTGCTTACAAGGAGTTCCGAACAAGTGCTGAGCTCAAAGAAACAGACTTGAGTGCTTAAACTAAAAAACTATCTAATTCTAAGAAACAAAATTAAGCTAGAAGGCTTCCCTCCAACAGAATTTCATCCCAGAGGAGGTACAGTGTGGACTCACTCACCAGAGTGGAAGTCCTCCTGGCCCGGCCAATTTCTATTGCTCTCTCCCTGTCTCAGAGGGGGAAGAGTCCAGACCCTTTCACCTGGGCTGGAGCCCTCCCAGCATGGCTAATTTTCACCAATATCTCCCTTCTGGACTTCTGTCCCAGACAGTGTACAGTCCGGATCCTCTCATCTGTGCAGGAGCCCGCCCGGCCACTTTCCACACTTGTACCTGGCCAAGAGAGCTCCTTTTCTGGCTTACACATCTCCTACAGCAGGCTGTCTGATCATGCCAGATCATATGTGCCCTCAGAACCTCACAGGGGAACTTCCCTCTGATCCTCCCAGACTTGTGAAACTGCTGAGCTGCAACACCTCAAAAAATATCTCAACCGGAATTCCCGTGATGCAGGTTAATCAGCATACCTGTCAATTATTTATGTATTCCATGCCGGATCACCCTGTTAGTCATGGCAGCCACACCCACTTCTGCTCAGAACAAGATGAATGGTATTACAATGGTATAAAGCCTTTATCTTTTCTTTCACGGGATATCAGCCCTAACACATACCAGAGTTTCCAACCCTTGGTGAGATTTGATAAGAGAAACCAGAACTTTCTCCATGAGCAATATTTGCGGAGTCCTACTAGGAACCTCCAACATTATCAAGCACGGTTGCCCTTCAAACTCCAGAGCAGACACCTGCAAAGCCTCAGACAAGATGCAAAAAGACGGATCCATTCCGGCCTCTGATAGGGTCATGGCAGAGGAATCTGATGTAGATGCCGATCAACTCACCGACCTATTACCTGCTTCTACAGGTACATCCATTGCAAGCTGGACAGCTAAAGAATCCAGTCAAGACTTCTTGGTCATCTTTTTACCTAGCAGGAGTATCTCAAGTTTAAAGGATTCTGCCATAGGACCCTGGGCTACATGTTAAAGCCATTAGATCTCAAGATAAACTACCAGGGAAGACAAACAGCTTCTGAGTGTCTTAGGCACCAATGCCTTTACAGACACTACAAGAGGTATGGTCACGGGAAGCAGCCAAACAAAAAAAGACAATATTTGTGACAATCCTTATGGGGAATACTCCTCCCACAATGACATTTTCCCTTATTGAACAGTATAAGTTTTAGTTAGCAAAATAAAATCCCAAACCAAGAAAAATAACAAGAAAAAAAAAACAGGGCAGTTATCTGGTGTTGCTAAATATTCAGTGCAGTAACAAGGTGTTCAGACCAACTGGCAAAAGTGGCATTCGAACTGGTGGAAAAGATGTTCTGGGTAGTTGCATTTGTATGTCCCTTTTATGCCCTACCTTCTCTGCAGATAGCATAAATGTGATGTGCATGCATACAAGACTGTTTTTATGTTTTTGCATTCCGGCTGAGAGTTGGGCTGCCCTGGGTGGGACATCCATTTCTGTAGACTACTGCAACAGTAATAAAGAAATACATCTATTACTTTGGTAAGATTGTACACAACTCTCTCTGGGATTCAATAAACTCTGTGCAAGAATATGATTATTCTTGTACAGAGTGGATCGTGTCCATGCAGCACAGTAGTGCGCCTTGCATATTCATGAAGGTGCGCTGCTGTAACACCTACACGGACACAATCTGTGAACGAGTGCAGGGCGCAAGTTGCAGCAGTGCTTGCACTGTTAACATGCCCCCTGCACTCAGAAAGTACCATTATGGCACTTTGAAAAAGAAAACAGCAGGAAACCGTAAGGAAGTGTCCTCCGTTGTGGCCACGCATACCTCTCAACTGTACAGATCTTTGCTGAATGTCCAGATGTTTGTCTGGAAAGCACTAAAGAATGAAGCTAACAAGTAATGACAGACATTTGAGTTGTAGACCACATTCCCTTTAGAAATTCATGCAAATGCAAAACGTATGCCATCAGCTTGCTGAGCTTCTGAGAGCAATATGAAATAACTGTCCCTAGTGCCTTTGAAAGATAAAATAAAAAATATATATTTTTTTCCATCCTGACTAAAGTTTTAAGCATATATGAGCGGGTGTGCACGTTGTGCAGCTGTGCTTAGCATAGCTTAAATATCCGAAGGAGCTAAATAGAAATATATAAGTAAAGCTAGCAAGCCAAAATAGTGATGTGGTTAGAGCTTCCACTTTGCATGTAGGCTTTCAGGGTTCAAGCCTCAATGAAGTCTGTTTACTTTTACATGTGAAAGCTGTTTGTAAAAGTCATATGTTTTTATAAATGAGGTAGTAAATAATACTTATCATCCAGGGTAGTGTAGCAGGTCCAAAACTGAGGTGTCAGTCCAAAAAAGATGTGAAACCCCCATTTAAACACAAGTGTCCCATACAGTATAGTCACACAAGAACAAATTTAATGAAAGCACATAGAGGGATGTCAGGGAAGGTAAACATAAAATTATAACATGTCAGTAATGATGAATCAATCCCATAAAGCTGATAATCTATAAAATAAAATTCAAGCAATGCTAAGCATTGCACAGCTATGCTTAGCTGGTGTAAGTGTTGCCTAAATATAAATGCAAAGCAGTGAGTAGCCCAGCTAAGCGGATTTGGCAATTAGTAAGCAGTGCTCAACATAACCCTTTAAACACTGCCAACCTTGGGTAAGCAGGTTTGTGCGTCACTTAGCTTAGCTCAGCATATTCAAAAATGTCCAATGATGGAAAGGGTGGAAAATCAGCCCTATTTAAACCTCATAGGTGGGAATACAGCCCATAACCCATTTAGCTCACCACTGCAGGCACAATGTCTGGAGTTGAAGAGGGAATGCACTTTTGGGCACAGCGCTGGGGCATTCTGGAGTCCAGGGTCATGGTTGGGCTCCTTGTGAAAACCATGAAGTGAGACTGCTGCAGGGCCAGTACCAGGGATCACAATACAAAGCGGAGGTCTGGGACCATCTTGTGCATGATATTACCAGTGCTACTGGCATCCCTCGGACTGGTGAGCAAGTTTGGCACCATTTTGCTGACTTTAAGTGTAGAAAGACGGATCTCTTGGACCAGTGGATGCAAGATGCTCAGACACAGTGTGTCCCAGATGTTTGTAAGTATCAGTATCAATTACTTTTTAACAAAGTCCATCTTGTGTATGTGATGGATAGGTATGCATAAATGTTTCTCTATTTCCTGTACAGCTGCGGATGAAAGGGTCATGAACGTGGACGTACATGCCAGCAGGCTGCTAAGGCTGCATCGTGAGGCTGGTGAGTACAAATCTAGCTTGCAGTATTGAAGGCAAATAAACAGAAAGGAGTAGAATGTCACCTGTCACTATTTCAAAATGTGTATTGTTAGTACTGAATAAATGAGATAGTATCATATTAATAGTGACATACAGAGTATATATATCAATAAAAGTGTCAGTACCTGTCAATAAAACTGAAAACCCCAGACTGTTGTGCTTACTTTGCTATGTGATGGTATGCATCTAAATATGTACAGGTTCTGCACAGCAACTATGGCTCAGAAATCATTAAATAATTGAAGCACATCTGACAAAGATTGTGTAGTGGTAAAAAAAGGAGATTAACTATATGAAATGCTCTATGCACCAAGATTTTATCCCTGAATAGTAATGTTGTGTTAACCATTGTTTCCCAGACTGTAATATGTCAAAGTATTAATACTCAGTATAAGAACTATCTGCAGTGTATGAATGTCAGAATTACAAGCTCAAATTGTACAAACGACAGAGTATTAGGCAGAAAACAGTCAAACAAGACACAGCAGTTCATCAATAGCTCAGTGTGATGAAGCACAAACATGTACTTTTTTTGCACAAACAAGCATGGTTCGAATACCGAGAGTGGTAGTAAGCTATATGCATAATTTCACCCAGGAATATGTGAATATGGGTAAAAACAGTCAGGTAGTGTTAGCAGACTTTTCCTCCACAGGTCTGTCAGGTAAGAAAAGGTATGTATGAGCTGTAAGAAACCTGTACTTATACACTGTGTACAACACCCACTGTCCAACTCCAAGGTTGCAGATGACTGCAATATAAGTACATACTTCAGGTAGTCTTTTCCAAGAAATGTCACGCTGTCATGGCTAGTGGTAATTTCTGCCAACACCCAGGGTGAATGAAATAAATCAAGGCAGAGTATGGCAGTAGCACAGACGCATGCAGTAAGAGTGCACATATATAACCATGACTATATGAATATGGTTAGAAACAGTCAGGTAATATTAGCACACATTACCTCCACAGGTCTGTCAGGTAAGAAAAGGTATATATTTGCTGTAAGAAGGTTGTACTTATACACTGTGTATAACACCCACTAACTCAACTCCAAGGTCGTAGTTAGATGTAAAGTGAGGTCATACCTGCAGAGTAATGAGTAGAATAATTATCATTACATTTGTGAGCAATTAAATACTATACAGTTGTTAACTGATCTCTCTCTCTTTCCACCCTGTCTGCACCAATAATCTATACACATAAATCAATGGGTATGTTTTTCACCAAACCTACTGTTGGGACATGTTCCGTATTGTTCTACAAATATTTAAATGTTTGATTATTAATGTTCCCTGTTTAAATAATATCATTGGTGGCCTGTTGCTATCAGTGTAACCTGCATGCTGTTATAATATCCACTGTGGTTACATATTTGCATGTGTTCTGTTTGCTGTACAACTGTTTGAAATCTGTTTTATGGGGTCAGATGGAACACCCATGCATGCTATTATAACTAATCCTGGAATTGCATTGTTTATGGCCAACCAACATATGTTGTAAAACCTCAACACCATAGCAGGTCTGAGAAGGCTGGTCCCACTGGATTTACCTGTCCCACCTCATACCCAGCACATCTGGGACTCACCTCTGCTGGTCCTGTACCACCTTCAGATGGAACCACCTCATTGGATGGGGGTCATCCCACCCTGGGAGTGGGCGCCGACAGGACACTGTCACCCATACTCTGGTCCGGGGTCGTCTGGTGCATAGCAAGCTCCAGAAGGCATTTAGAGATCAGCTACACCAGCTTGAGGGCCACGTGGCACATCTTGAGTGTCAGCCTGCCCATCCTGCTCAGCCCCCAGCACAAGCCACCTTTGGGGCCGTGAAGGTGTAGTGGTGACTGCCTATGGGTGGGGACCTCAGTCCCACTGTATCCATTAGGGGGCTCATGTGCGTCCGATTCCCAATCACCTTCCCTGTCCAAGGTGTTTAACCCCCACTTGTGTCATATATTACCCATCTGCTATCTTGTCTGTATTCTTACCCAACTTACCTCCTCAATTATACCTACTATCCTTCCCCAACATCCCACTCGCACCTTAAAAAAGGGGGGCAATCTGTTCCCAAAAAAAATTATGCCCCATACATAGCTGTCCATTTTGCACATGTCCACTGGAAACATGTAATCTGATCCATTTGGCTTTACAGCACATTACTGGTGTCCTCACCCCTCTCTCAGGGGTTTGAGTGTCTAAATTTACTTCCAAATTTCGAAGAAGTGCACAGCTGTTGCTGTAGAAGAAATAGACATCTATGGACCTTCCCTACTCCCTTCCACATCCCTAGCTATCTTTCATCTTGTTCTTCCCTCTGCTTGCCCCTTTTTTCACCACTTTCCTATCACCCCTTTTTTCTTTTCTTTTAAAGAAATTAGTGTGGGAGTAAGTGGCAGTAAGCAGAGGTAAGCGGCAGTAAGTGAGTTTACATGACGCTAAGTGATGCCTAGACATATTAAGCATTTTCACGTTTAACCATGTGTTGGCATCACTTACCATCGAGCAATCCCGCTTACAACTGGTTATACACACACACACACACACACACACACACACACACACACACACACACACACAAACACACATAACATGTAGTGGAGTCATGTCTCGGCACCATACCTCTCCACCTCGTAGTGCAAGGGGACATAATGTAAGTTGCAGTTATAAATCTAGAATGTTGCCACAGTAACATGGTTTATGTCAGCATACATATTCTGAAGGAAGGCGGTTCTGAAACTGAAATGTATGCCATCAGTTACTGACAGAAATCATAACATCATCACAGTGAAGTTCCACACAAATTACACTAATGATTCTGTGGAATAAAGCAGTAATATTAGCAATAAACCTAGACAGTCTGAAATGATCTGGCCTGTCGAGAGGAATACTCAGAACCCCTTAGTGGAACAAATCTGAACCAAGCCTGACAAGGAGGGGTAAAAGCCATGAAAATGGGGATATATCTCAAATACTGGAATAGATAAGCTCACATAGTTAATGTAGTAACACCCTTTTGTATATTCTACCATATATTGACTGGAAGAGCACAAGTTCAAAACCAACATACTTCCCGCTAATTAGTGACTTACATCTTCACATCATCCCACTGATTTGTCAGAAACACACAATACTTATGGGGGCCAGGCAACAGTACTTCTTACAAATATCTGGACATAACATCACAGTAGGGAAACTACACTGAGCTGCTAGGCATGTCACCAAGCACAGTCTTAACTACAGGCAGACTGACACAACACTAAACCAATTTTGCTATGGGAGAATACACATGTAATTGCAAATATATCAGGCACTACAGGGATGCAACACCACCACTAAGAAACAGACACCAGTATGAAAGTGCATACCTGCAACCAATCTCACCACAATCACAGTCACATACTTGTAAGCCAAATGAATAGTAGAGTATATGGACTGTGTGAACTAAACCGTCATCATGTTTGCCACTCACACAATACCCCTACATGTGCTGGCCCAATTCACAGTGTAGTCGGACACCTGATTGTGGTATGGGGCATGTTTTATTCTGGCCCTACAAACATATACAGCTGATAGAGCAGAAACTGGAGCATCAAACGTCAGACAGAAAAGGATCCATAGCACTTACATCTACCCCCCACCTACACAGGTCAAATAACATATTCACACTACAGTGCTACACAATCCTGACAGTCTGTCAACAATTGCCAGAAATATGCAGACCTCTCAACTGTACAGAGTCCCACAGAATGTCCAGGCTTTGACCTCATATATAAGGCCTCTTAAACATAACATGTCTGGCAGTCTGATACATCACTGGGATGATATCAGGAATGAAGTCGCTAAATAATGATTTACCATACCTATCCACCTGTTACTGCATGACATCTGGACAAAGCCTGACATACTTGGGGGCACAGGCCCAAACACAGGGGCAGTATTGACATATTGCTGTTATAAACTGAGAAAGTTGCTGGTATAACAGGGTTTGGTGTAACATATCTATTCTGAGGGATATGAAATCAGAAACATAAATGGATGTTACCATTTACTGACTGCAATCCTCAGAGTATGCTACTGATTTTCCAAAGACAAAAATGTGTGAGTAACACACCAAACATATGAGACCAAACACTGGCCAGTCTGCAGCTAGCCCTACAGTTGAGAGTTATGTCAACCACATAACACTGTCAGACTTAAAATCATGCAGAAAAGCCATGTCCACACAAACCCTGTCAAACTAGTATTAATTCAACTGTATAAGAGCAACATTTTCATTCTGTCCCTATGTCTGGAACATTTTCCCCAGTTTGTTGGACTGTGATGCTGTTGTTCATACACCTCCATGAAGTCCTCCTCACAGGCAAGGAAAAGGGGCAATGCCCACATAAAGTACTCAATTATAGGAGTGTGTTTCCATGCTGTTGGCTGTAGGAAAAACACCACAGCTGTTCTCCATGCAGTTAGCAAGTGGGGGACTCCATTTGGTGCACAGGCCATTAGCTACTCATGAGCATTACCTACAAAAGGCTAGCTGCTGCCTATGCAAAACAGATGTGTACCCTACATTTAGGAGAGATGGAGAGAAAGAGAGAGCCAGGCATCCAGCCAGCCAGCCAGCTAGCCAGCCACAGAGAAACATAACCAACCACACCTGGAATAAATAAAGGTAGGTCAAACAAGTAAGCATGTAATGGAATGTAGTAGGGGGTATGTAATAGTGGGAAATAGGAAGTTCAACAAATATGTCTAAACAACACTTGCTGTACTGATATATTGCTGATCAGAACCTATGGCCATAGCATCTGCATCTCTCTGCAGTGGCATAGATCACATCTCAGGCCCCTGAGTCACCCCAGGAAAGGATGGCTCACATATGACTACTACTAGAGTGTGTGTTGAACAGTACTGACTGTGACACTGCTAGGCCAGCTACTGGGATGTTGTAGATATCCATATGTTAATTGTGAATACAACTGTGATATACATTTTGTCTCAGAAATGTCAGGGAACTATACATGATATTTGCATAGTGAAATACTGTTGCGGCTGTGTGTGTTGAACTGCATGTGATATACTAAACTCATACCATTCAACTATCCAGTGTTATGCACACTAATCATATGTGTGCCTCATATTTGTAGTCATTTACACAAAGAGTTGTGTTATGTCTGGCAAATAATTGGCAACCTGTGAACACTGACTTTAAAACATCTCCTTCTCTTTCTTTTGTCTGTCCTTTGTTAGGGGTCACCACAGCAGATCATCTGTCTCCATGGCTTCCAGAGCTCTGCAGCTGGCTGTGTCACACCAACTACCTGCATGTCTGCTATCACCACATCATTACACCTTATCTTAGGCCTTCCTTTTTTCCTCTTACCTGGCAGCCTCATCCTTTCCCAGATATACTCAGCACATGTCCAAATATAATCATGTCACTGTCTGGTATTGTTCCCAAGCTGTCCAGCTGTCCAACCTAGGCTGACCCCCTAACATACATGTTCCTAATCCTACCCCCCCCACCCCATCATCACACCCAGTGCAAATCTTGACATCATTACTCTGCTATGTCCAGCTCTGACTCCTGCCTTTTTTCAGTGCCACTGTCTACAACCCATATAACATAGCTGGTCCCACTACCCTCTTGTAGACCTGATGACACTCCTCTCCACCACCCACATCCTGTCTGTACTCTCTTCTACACCTCTCCCCCACACTCCCCATTACTCTCAACCATTGTTCCCAAGTATTTAAACTTATCCACCTTTGCAAACTGTACTCCCTGCATCCTCACCATTCCTCTATCCTCCCTCCCATTCGTACACATATATTCTGTCTTATTCCTGCTGACCATCATTCCTCCCCGCTCTACAACATACCTCCACCCCTCCAGGGTCTCCACAACCTGTTCCCTACAAACACTACAGACCACAATGTCATCTGCAAACAGCACAGTCAACATGGACCCCTGTCTGATCATGTCTGTCAACCTGCCCATCACCACTGCAAATCAAATATGAAAGGACTCACAGCTGATCCCTGATGTACTCCCACCTCCATATTAAATGCACCTGTCACCTCCAACGCAGAACTCACCACTGTCACACTAGCCTTGTAAATACCCTGTAGCATTCTTACAGATTCCTCTACCACCCCTGATCTCCTCATACAATACCACAACTACTCTCTAGGCATCATGTCATATGCTATCTCTAAGTCCACAAAGATACAATGCAGCTACTTCTGACCTTCTCTGTATATCTCCATCAACACTCTCAGATCAAAAATCGCATTTGTACTGCTCTTTCCTGGCATGAAAGCATACTGTTGATCAATAATCCTCACCACCATTCTTAACCTAGCTTCCACCACCCTTTACCACTACCTCATTCTGTGAGTGATCAGTGTTATCCCTCTGTAGTTACTACAGCTCTACACACTACCCTTATTCTCATAAGCAGTACCCAAACACAGTTTCCCAACTCCTCATGCATCCTCTCACTTTCCAAGATTACAGTAAACAATCCAGTTAACAAGACCACTGCCATGTCTCCTAAACACATCCATGCATCCACAGGTATGTCATCTGGATCAACAGCCTTTCCATTCTGAAACCTCTTCATAGCTATCCTTACATCCTCTTATCTGTTGCAGTTCTGATTCACCATAACCACATCATCCAACCTTCTCTCTCTCTCTCTCTCTCTCTCTCTCTCATTCTTATCATGCAACAGCTCATCAAAGAACTGTTTCCACCTGCTCTACACACTCTCCTCGCTTACCAGTATGTTTCCCCATTATCCTTTATCTCCCTTATTTGCTGCACATTCTTCCTAGCTATGTGCCTCTGTCTAGCCAATAGGTACAGGTCCTATTCTCTATTCTTGGTGTCCAACCTTACATACAACCCTTCAGACGTCCCATCCTTAGCCTTTGCCACTACTCTCTTTGCCATACACCCCATCTCATTATACTCATGTCTACTTCCATCATCTGTCTGACAATCCCACTTCACCTTTGCCAACCTCTTTCTCTGCATACTCCCCTGTACTTCTTCATTCCACCACCAGGTCTCCTTGTCCTCCTTCCTCTGTCCAGATGTCACATCAAGCCATGTTCTACTCATCTCCCTTACTAGCTCGGATGTAGTTAACCAGAGATTTGGTAACTCTTCATTGCCACCCACTGCCTGTCTTAACTGTTCCCTGAACTCTATCTCACTATCCCCCATTTTCAGTACCCACCATTTGATCCATGGTGCTGCCCTCACACTCCTCCCCTTCTTCTTGATCACCAGTGTCATCCCACAGAGCAACATTCCATGCTGCCTAACTACACTTTCCCCTGTCACTACTTTACAGTTTCCAATCCCCTTCAAACAGGCCCACCTGCATAGGAGATAATCCACCTGTGTACATCTTCCTCCACTCTTGTATGTCACCCAATGTCTTGTAAAAATACATATTCACCACAGCCATGTCCAACTTATTTTGCAAACTCCACCACCATCTCACCTTCTGCATTCTTTTGCTTAACACCATACCTACCCATTACTTCTGCATCCCCTCTGTCCTCTTCACCAACTTGCATGTTGAAATGTGCTCCAAACACCAGTCTCTTACCCTTGGGGTACAGTCATCACTACTTTATCCAACCACTCCAAAGTATGTCTGTCTCATCCATCACACACACAATTAGCGGAGCATATGCATTAACAACTGTCATCATTACACCATCAGTTCCCAGCCTCATAAACATTGGTCTACCCGACACTCTTAACATCCCCAAAAACACTCTTGGCATAATATTCTTTCAGGTTAACCCCTGCACCATTTCCCCTCCCATACACACCATGATAGAACTATTTGTACCCGACTCCGATATTCACAGCCATAACTCCCTTCCATCTGGTCTGTGGCACACACAGTATATCCACCTTTCATCTGTTCATCATATCAACTAGCTCTGTCCCCATACCAGTCATAAATGCAACATTAAAAGTTCCTACCGTCACTACCACACTCAGCCTTTCCTCCTCTCTGCCTGCCATATGAGCATCGGACATCCTCCAGGGTATGTCTGTGAATGCAAAGGCTATTCTACTATCAAATGACATACGTGTGTTACAGCAATATGAAGAAAGTGTCACTAATGTTGGCCCATAGCCCACCATGTATGTACAATGTCCTCCAGATGTCTTGCCCTAAACAGTTGACAGGAATGACTGAGCAGCAAAATTGTTATTACAATGTGCCATACTGACAACAGAAATGTATAGCAGTTATTACCTGTGCAGATGTATGTATGGGTAGGTGTACCTGGCTGCCTCATAACAACTGACATGGGATGCAAAACATCAGGTAAATGAGCTGTACACCTGTGTAATATTACTGTCTGTGCATCCAACAGAGTTACACTTCTACAGCTACTGGTTGTTGCATTGCCCTGCCTGACACAGACATGGGTACTAACATAAGCAGGAGTATCACATTGAAATGGTAGAGGTGTCCAACTGTGTTATGACCTTGTGTCCATGCCTATTACAAACAGATATATGACCACCCAGATAGCTGTATGACCTCAGCAATACCTTAATTGTAAAACCTGTCTCCACCAAAGTAGAGTAAACCCCTTTGCTGGACAGCAGTAATGCACAAAGCACATAATTGGATGCTGTATTTCCTGTACAGGGCAAAGTAGGTGCAGGCATCAACTGGATACCATGTCAACCTTTGAACGAGCGTAAAAGCTGACTATGAGTACAAATCTGACACATCCACTGAGGGCAATCAGAAGGCCATCTTCACATATGTCTGCAGTCTCAGATGCAACAACCCACACCACCCTGTAATGGAGGTTAATCATAGCACATACACACACACCATAGCTACAGCCAACCTGCTGCAGACAGGTTAGGGAAAACATCACCCCCTGGCTCAACATCAGTATAGGTGGATATGCATGAACACGCACCCCTCCCCTCATCATCATGGATCAGGTACATACTGCCTAATCAAAATTAACAAAAGCAAGTTCCCCTTGAGGCCTGATAACATTCCTGTCTGCATCCTACATGAACCCAGCCATATGCGTCCAACTCCATTACACACTGTATGCAGGCAAAGCCTGAGCACCATTGACATCCCATCCACAAAGAACACAGGCACTGTCATCCCTCTACACAAACCTTAATGGTGGTTTATGCAATGTACTGACCCTCATTGGGGGGAACATCAACAGGACCAGGAGTACAATGCATGTTCATACAGTGCTACTAGGTACTGGGGTATGATATTTTTATATGTAGTGGCTAATCATGTGCTATCTCTGTAAAGAACTCTGGGCAATATCTGAGGTCCTGTGATGTGTTTTCCTGTTTGTCTTCCAGGTGCCATGCAGCGCCAACCCAGCTATACAGCTAAAGAGACAGCACCCATAACTGAGGCCATAATCCAACACTGTGGCATCCTTTTCAGCCATGGCTGCCAAATTCAGAGGGAGCAGACTGCCATGTGGGACAATATTGTCCAGAGAGTGAACATCGTGGGTCACTATGGACACAGTTATGATCAGGTCAGGCATAGAGCAACTGACCTGATCCGATGTGCCCGGCAAAGGGCTGCTGCTTTAGCAAGGGACTGTACTGCCACCAGTGGGGGTTCAGGCACACAGGCCCCACTTACGGCAATGGAAGAGCTCCTTGCCACCCTTGGGGTAGCTCCCACACAACTGCATACACAGGAAACAGTTGTGGAGGTGGGTGGCACCCAGGCAACAGGCGAGGAGTGTCCAGGTAAGGCCAAAGTGCACATCCATGTCAATGTAATGAGGGAGCAGTTCCACTGTCTTCTATAGAGTGTTTAGGTGTGTATGTCAGTGCAAAATGGATAAGTGGGTGGGGTTTAGTAATGCACACAAGTGCACATCTATGGTGAAGAACAGCAAATTGTGTAATATAGTGTATACTGTACCTATACAGAAACATAGCATTCATCTTGTACCAATGCCTGTTGTGAATCTGTTGACAGTACCTCTCTCTCATACCTACCTAGGTTCCTCTGGTCTACACATGGTACAACAGCCTGAAGCCGGTAAGTATGGGAGTTTCCTGTTGTAGCTCACCAGTATCCCAGGCATGTTAAGGTCATGCATGTGACCATGCTCACAACTCTTACACTCAGCCATTTGGCAATATATGCATGATCACTTGTGGTGGGGTTCACTGCATAATGTCACAGTGGATATCACAGGGGCCTGCTTGCATGACATGTCACATAACTGTAGCATACTTCACAACCTGTCATTGCAGGACATCTGGATGAAGATTGCCAAAATGTGGGGTCAAAGGGCCAAGACAAGGGACATATTGTATAAATCAGTGTTATACAGTGCATATAAATTATGTACACACCTGTTAGAATGACAGGTATTTGTGATATACGAAAATGTGAGCACAGTACACAAGACCACATCCATACAACCTTTCATGTGACCTATAATTTGTACAATGCAAGTGTAAAACAAACAAATCTGTTAAAGGAACAAGTATGTCATACAAAAATAGTCCAAGAAGCTAGATGCATATGCCTGCACAGGATGAAGTTCATACTGTGGTGTAGCTGCGTTCAATACAACCACAGCAGTACATCATATTGGGTACACAGCTGACATCAATTACAGACTCTTTGATTAACTGCAAATATCGGTCAGCTCACATGCCAGGATTATTCTAACATAGACCCACAGTTGCCTGCTACAGCAAAAGCAATGGTTCATATACAGATTAACAAGCTGAAAAGGGATCACATTTTAGAAAGGTATCAGATTGGAAAAGGCTACCAAAATATACCCACAGCATTGCATATGCCATGGAACACAGTGCAGACAGTCAACAAATGGTGTTCAAGATATGGTGCAACAGTGACATTCTGAAGAAGTGGACATCCCTACAAGTATGTTGAGAATACAGTACCATAACTGGACAGGGAGGCTGTCAGGATCCACACAGCAGCAGTGAAGGAGTTTCAGGAATCTCTGCCAAGTACTGTGTGTGTACTACATGTGACAATTTTCCATAGTCACCACATGTCTTGGCTATACATGGTGTGTTTGGAAGATGGCAGCAGTTCCTCACACCAAACAACATCCAGTCCTGGGTAACTTCTGGAAAACAATACATCAGCTTTTCAAAAAGCATGGGTGGAAATGTGTTAAGGTCTTATGAAATCAAAGTTAAACTCTCTTTGTCCACAAATCAGTCATGTTTGTTTGGCCCTATAACAGTACTGCACATCAGCAGAACACCACCACCCCCATAGTGAAGCAGAGTGATGGCAGTGTCCTGCTTTGGGGTTGCTGTTCACAAGCTGGAACTGGGGCTGTACCTGATTTGGAGTGGATTGTGAACAGTTTCAAACACTGATCCCTTGTGGCTGTAATCCTTCTGGTGTCTGCCACATAGCTGTGGATGGAGAGGTATTCCAATGTTGCACACGACAATGTCCCAAACAATACATCCAACTGAAAAAAAGGATAGCTTCACCAGAATGCAATCAACATTCTGTAGTGACCCAGCCTGAGGCCACACCTACATACAATAGACAATCTCTGGGGTGACCTGACAAGGGCTGTGCACAGGGGATGCCCTTGCAGTCAGAGAGTTGGCGGTATTTTGCAAGCAAGAGTGTGCAAACATTGCCAAGTCAAGATGTGCCATGCTGATACACACCTTTCCAAGTGGACTGAATGCTGTAATGAGATCAACAGGTGCTTTAACAAAGTATTAGTTTACGTGTGTGCACCCTCATGCAACCTGGCTGTTGTACTTATAGCATTTACCATATCTTATCCCAGCCTGATGTATATGTTCTTCAGTTGGAGTGCACAGGTTGTGTCATATTGATGTCTTTCAGCTTTTCCCAGTTAGGGGTCACCACAGTGGAACTCCAGTCCATTCATGATTGGCAGTGGATTTTTACGGTGCTGAGTTGCCAGCCCCGATGCCCAACCTTCAAAGAAGGCACGCCCATTCACGTTCACACCTACCTGCATGTCTTTAGCGTCACTTGTCCATGGGGAGGACATGCAGACTCCACACAGAAGGTGCTCCAGCCAAGAATCGAATGGGAGAACCTCTTGCTGTGAGTCGACAACGCTAACCGCTGCACCACCATGGCCCAGGTTATGTGTCATATTAAATGGTGGAAATGTTATGGCAATATTACTGGTGTCTTATGTGTCACAAAATCCTGGTGTGTTAACAGTGGTGTGTACACGTACTATATCCACTGTAAACTTTGAGTAACCAGCCTTATTTTAACATACATGTACTGCAGGTTATGATGTCTGCAAATCACAGTATGACATTAAGTAGTGTCACCAATCCGCAGGTCAAACCAGTAATGTGTCAGACAAACATAGGAGTTATGAGCAGCAGACAAGAAATATGAGCCACATATGTAGACATTCCTGAAAACTCTATACAGTTTGTAGGTATGTTCCGTAGGTGTTGCCACAGTGCTGTACAGGTGAACAGCAATAATGTTTACTTGGGTGCAGTGTGTGCTAGGTGAAGGTTCACCACCTACTAACAACACCCACATATCCCAGTGGTGTATATTAGTAGTAACAGTAAGTTGAAAGGTATGCACTGCATGATTTTGAGGGCCTGTCCAGAGTCTTTGTTTTGGTCTGACTGTGTGTCATGAATGTCATCAGTTGCCTAATGTGTGGTCTGTGGAATGCCTCTGGGACACCCCACGTGTGTGTGTGTGTGTGTGTGTGTGTGTGTGTGTGTGTGTGTGTGTGTGTGTGTGTGTGTGTACCAGCAAACCTTATAGTGCCGTTAGTAATTTACATATATTGTCTTTTCCTTACAGGTGGACATGGTGGTTGAAGTTCCTCCCGCTATGAATCTGATATCAGTTTCTACAGAGACTCTGACCATGATGACACCCCTAGTAAGGCACAGGTGGGTTTGTCAGGGGCTACAGCTGTGTCACCATTTGGCATCCCACTTTTGTCAACCCCATCCCCGTACACAGCCACAATGCCCACACATACCCCATCACCAGTGGCCACAGTTGAAGGACAGCTGGGTGCTGGTATGGATCATGCAAGTGTGGTGACTGTGGCAAGTGAGGGCATAGGCACTAGCCATAGCCAGAGTGCTGGCGAGGTCCCACACAGGCAGATGGGCAGAAGTGCTCTGAGGAGGATTGCTGCCCATCAAGCCCATGATGCAAGTGCCATTGCAGCAGTTACCAGGTGCATGTTTCAGGCCTTAATGGATGCACAGGCATGTAATGAATGTAACACCAGACAACTGCACAGGCTTGTGGAAGAACATCTCCCTTGTGTCCGTGGTGATATCCAGGAACTTGTTGCAGTCATGCATGAGGGCAGTGAGATCATGAATAGACAGTGGGGTGAGGCCTTGGCACTCCTCCACCATGGAGTATCTGTGCTTGAATGCATGGCAGGGGAGAGGCAGCCACGTGGCTGTAGCTCAGCGCCCTGATCAACTGGGGGTCCACGTGGCCATGCACCATCATGCCCTCATAGTGGCAGTAACACCAGCACTACTGAGGGTAGTGTGCTGTCCACACCACAACACAGCAGGCCATGGGCACATGGTCCTGGCCGGTCCCAACAGAGACATGGATCAAGCAAAAATCAGTCACCATCGGGGAGTAGTACTGCCTCCAGCCTTGGCCCTGGTGGTGCCAGTGAGACCCTTGGCAGGTCCAGTTCCCATGTTCATGACCATACATGGTGAAGTGTACACCGTGTCATGTACGGCCCACAGCTGTCCAACAAACTTCTGTGTAGGGAAGCCACATGGCGTGACTGTGTGCATGCAGATACACACACATCAGAAACAGCTCACCTCTACACACACACACACACACACACACACACACACACACACACACACACACACAGACTCACACACACACACACACACACACACACACACACACACACACACACACACACACACACCACCCCTGCACAGGCCATGTCATTAACACCCCCGAAACACACACACATGATGTCAACTGTATGGCACAGCCTAGGCCTCTGGCAAACCCACACAACACCTTGTGCATATGATGATATCTGTGCCACATCCCTGCCATCCAAACCATTAATGCAGGGATATGCTAATGGATCTGATGCACAGGGTGAACTTAGTAAATTGTAGCTATGTAATGCTGTGTAAGGTGCTGTCATCTGGCATTTGTAATGGGTACACATTAGAGAGTGTGTGTATCTTTTCAGCAATGATGCATTACTGCTGTCAGTAATGCTGAGTGAATGTGTTCTGACATGCTGCATTATGTTTGTGTTCTAGATGTCTGTGTTTCAGCAGGATGTGGTCCTGCACACAGCAACAACAAGAGTATGACAGTGTGTTAACACATTGAACATGTCATAGGCGAGGTACATCTGTATCTGCACAGATTTCCCAGGTCTGTATAATAGTGATTACATGTGCCTCACAGCTTATAGGGCTGAATGTTGTATGTAGGTATATGGTGATTTACATCATCTGTTGTAGAGTGGAGAATGGTAAGTGTAGTGGGTTGAACATACCTCCATTTCCTGATAACCACACCCCCAGGGGGTATTGCGTCAATCAAAAACAGACATTATTATTCACACACACACACACACACACACACACACACACACACACACACACACACACACATGCATGTACAGGATCACAGTTGCCAGTGTGGGATTTGGAACCCCAACCCATCAAGTTGTGGCACCACAGTGTTATGCAGTGATCGCAGGTGGCACAGAACTACTAGTGTGATGAGTGTACCAGGGTACCTGTAAGGTGAATAACATCACGTGTTCTTGTGAGGTATGGCAATGGGGGTGTACTGGGTGTGAGAGTAGTCATAATACTCTGTCACATACAAGTTTACACACTGACAACCACTGATACACATACACACACACGCACACACAAGCGCACACACACACACACACACACACACACACACACACACACACACACACACACACACACACATTTGCCAGTACTGAGAGCCATAGGCTCATAGATTCCTAGGTGTGTACTAGGTGAATGGTCATGGAGGCTTTACAAGGCTAGCCTATGAGAATACCCTGGCATCATGCTACCTGATGGCTGTTCCCAGTGTGTCTAATGAGTATAGTCACTGGACTGATCCCCAGGGTTTTTATTCTATTCCCCACCCACTCTACCAGATTTCTATTGAGGATGGCCAGTGATGTGCCCTGCTTGACATATATGTGATGTATATTCCATACTGTGGACAGTGTCTGGGTTGTGTACCAGTCCCTCAAGCATGTTCTTTGGAGTGTGGGCACGTGGTTGAAGTCTCTGGGGCATGTTGTGTGGACAGATTGGTATCTTCAGATGTAGCATTCCTGACAGAGTTTGGTGATACATGGCTGTGTAAGTCAGGCAGTGATCGCACCTAAGTAGCCAGTATGACATGGAGATTATTTGGAGTTATTGGAGTCTGTCCATATAGGGCATGTGTGTAAGGCCTGGGATTCTCTTTGTGGAGTACATTTTCAGCCTCTCCCGTTGTTGCAGGTGTCCAGTGGGGTACATGGCAAATGTGCCACTATACACATTGATTAGCCTACTGAGGGGAGGGTACAGGGTGACCATGGCCTTTTACTTGCTGGATTACACACCCTTCAGAGATGTAACACATAGAAGGACTTTCTGATGTCAGTGACACTGTTGTGGTCAACAGAGAGCTCACTGTCAACCTGTGTTCCTCATTCTGTTATAACAACATTAGTGTTCACTAGACTACCACCAATGTATTACTTCATGTGAACCATGGTGTTTCCAAAGAGGGTGGCGGCACATCTCCTGGCATTGAGCTAATGTCCAGGGTTCTGACAGCAGTCATAGGTCTCAGAAAGGCCTTTGCACATGATGTCAACATCACATGAGGGGGTAATGATAGCACCCATCTTACAGTTGTCTGCAAACATTGTCAGCCATGGTGCCTTTGTGTTGGCCTGGACCTCAGAGGTGTAGATCCCGAACATGAAGGGACCCAGGTCCACTCCCTGTGGGACTCCACTCGTGTCTGGTCAATGGTTTGACATGGAGTCCACTGCATTTACACTGTGGGTTCTATCTGTGAGTCAATTTGCAAAGCACCTACTGATATAGGGGTTGATGCCTAGCTGAGTGTGTTTGTTTATGATTCCTGAGGAGAGAGTGGTCTCCATGGATTAGAAAGGCTGCCTGTCTTGTTACCTATTACATACTGTCACATAGTTATTGCACATGGCACAATGCTTTTAGGGCTACAGATTGTCTACACCTACCTCTACAGTGGTTGACCACTGTTGGCCTTGTAATGTGGATGTGGGGACATATGCTGGGTGGACAACATAAATTAGAAAAACCCGCCCCCGATGGATCCTGTTCTCACACAAACACACTACCACCCACACAGGATACTGTTGTCATACACACACATACACACACACACACACACACACACACACACACACACACACACACACACACACACACACACACACACACACACACACTTGACAGCACAGAGATTAGAACCCCTACCTATTTATTGCTACTACAGTGTTAGGCATTTATCGTACACCCCACAGAGCTTATAGGGTGGGTGTTGTCCCAAGGTTCTTCTAAGGTGAGGAACATCACCAGCCCTTGTAAAGTATGGCAATGGGTGATGTAGTGGGTGAGAGAATTCAAAAAATACTTTAACCTACACATATATTCACACACACACATTTGCCAGAACTAAGGTTAGAACCTCTACCTAACTAGGGTTTTGTACTTTCATGTTACGCAGTTACTACACACAACACTGAACTTACAGGGCTCAGGGACTCTGAAAGGTAAACATAAGGGGAAGTCAGGGAAGGTAAGCATAAAATTATAATATGTCAGTAATGATGAATCAATCCCATAAAGCTGATAGTCTGTAAAATAAAATTTAAGCAATGTTAAGTAGTGCACAGATATGCTTAGCTGATGTAAGCGTTGCTTAAATTTAAATGCTAAGCAATGAGTAGCCCAGCTAAGCATATTGGTCCATTGGTAAGCAGTGGTCAACAGGACCTTTTAAGCACTGCCAACCTTAGGTTATCGGGTTTGAGTGACACTAAGTGATGCCTATACAGATTAAGCATTTTCACATGTAACCTTCTGTTGGCATCGCTTAGCTTCGAGGAAACCCACTTAAACCACTTACAACTACTTTAATCACTCTGTCTCCATCAGCCACTGTTCTGCCTAGCAACAAAATAATCATCCCTGCCAAGTCTCAAACCCAGGACCCTCTACACCATAGTCAGAGTAATGTATCACTACACCATCTGTGCTGTAGAAATTGCTGTTGCGGGTATTGAATAGTTTCAATGTGGAACAGTTATGTTTCTAAATATATAAATATACATATATGATATGTATGGTGAGATACATATGAGAAAGTATATATAACTGTGTTTAGAGATATAC
Source organism: Protopterus annectens (assembly GCF_019279795.1). Classification (NCBI taxonomy): domain Eukaryota; kingdom Metazoa; phylum Chordata; order Ceratodontiformes; family Protopteridae; genus Protopterus; species Protopterus annectens. The sequence goes on along the minus strand of NC_056725.1, from coordinate 1,298,489,527 downwards.
ATATACAGTACATACATATAAAATATGTACACATGTATGTGTATACAGCTGTATGCAAAGATATGTATATATGTTCATAATGTAGTGGAGTCATACACCAGCACCATATCTCTCGACCTCTTTCTGCAAGAATTCTGGCCAATGCCTGTGATAATGGGGGGACAATGGGCCAAAACTAGGGATATAATGTAAATACTGCACCTATAAATCCGGAATGTTGCTAGAGTAACACATGTTCTGAAGGAAATGAGTTCAGAAAAATGAAATCTCTGTCAACACTTACTGACAGGAATGCTGACATCATCACAGTGATGTACCAGAGAATTAAAATAATAGGGAAATTATGGAACAGACCAGAAATATGAGCAGTAAACCTGGACATTCTGACACAGTCTGGCCAGTTGAGTGGTATGCCCAGTACCCCTTGGTGCAACGAGTCCGGAGCAAGCCTGACAAATTAGGGGGGTGGAAGTCATGAAGATAGGAACAGATCTCAAATACTGGAGTAGATAAGCTGACACAGTTGCTGCACTAACACCCTGCTTTCTGTTCTAACATATATTGACTGATATAGCACAAGTCAAAAAAAAACAATTACTTCCCACTAGTTAGTGACTTAAATCCTCACATCATCCCACTGATGTGTCAGAAATTCACAACACGTATGGGGGCCAGGCAACAGTACATCCCACAAATATCTGGACATAACATCACAGTGGGGACACTAAACTGATCTTCTAGGCATGTTACCAAGCACTGTCTAAACTACAGTTAGACTGACACAACAATAACCCAAATCCTGTATGGGGAATTACACATGTATTTGTAAAGGTATCAAGCACTACACAGATGTAACAGCACTGAAAAGCAGACACCAGTGTGAAAGTGCATACACAAAACCAAGTCCACCACAGTCACAGTCACATACTGGTAAGCCAAATGAACAGTACAGTATAAGGACTGTGTGAACAAAACCATCGGCATAGTGAAAAAGACCACAAACACTATTGTAATCCAGGTGCCTTTGTCAAGAAAAGCCAAAGCTCCCACAGTCAAAAGTAAACAGAAGGACTCAGGCAGGGTTTCCAGCTTAGAACATTTAATATAAGATACACGCAAGTGTTTTCACAAATTTGCTTCTTGAACCTGAAGAAACAAATTTGTGAAAGTGCTTGTGTGTATCTTATATTAAACATTCTAAGCTGGAAGCCTTGCCTAAAACCATCAGTATGTTTATTGCTCACACACTACCCCTACATCTACTGTCCCAATTCACAGTATAGTATGATGCCTGACCGTGGTACAGGACATGTCTCAGTCCTCCTGTACAAACATGTACAGTTGATAGAGCACCAGAAGCTGGGGCAGCATACAAAGAAAAGAAACCGTTACACTTACATCTACCCCCCACACAGGCCAACTAACAAATTCACAATACACTGCTACATAATCCTGACAGTCTGTCAACAGTCGTCAGAAATACACAGACCTCCTAACTGCACAGAATACCACAGAATACCCAGGCTTTGTCCTCAAACATAAGACCTCTTACACATAACATGGTTGTCATTCGGATACATTACTGGGATGATATCAGGAATGAAGTCACTAAATAATGATATAGGTTCATATGTTCATAGGTTCATATTAGGCTATCTGCCCTAGGGCATTTATAAGCCTAGCCAGAGTGTGTTTGGCTTTTGCCACTCATTTTAAATGAATTTTGCTATGCCCTTTTTCGAGGTTAGTATACTGTGCCTCTGTCTAACAGTGACACAGAAGTGATACCCGGGGTAAACCTACGATCTCCCATCCACTCATCAAGATTCCTCTTGAAGAGAGTCAATGAGGGAGTCTGCCTAACCTGGACTGGGATTTTATTCCAGAGTGAAGGGAGAGGGAGCCTCTGGGTTATGAATCTGTCCCTCCAGCATGTCCTATTTATTTCAGTGCTGAGGATCAAGTCTCTCGAGCACGTAGCTTGATGGGATTTGGATTTTCTGAGGTGCAGCATGTCCATTAATTCCGGGTTGGACATGGCTTTATACTTCAGGCACAGATCACCTCTGAGCAGGCTGTATGCCACTGAGTAGAGCTGGAGTTTCTTTAACCAGGTAGCATATGGCATCTGTTTGAGCCCTTTGATCCTCTTGGTGAGGTACTTTTGGGGTCCTTCCAGTTGCTGCAGGTGTCTGGTAAGGTACATCCCAAAAGGGGCATTGTACTCAATTATGGGCCTGATGAGGGATGAGTAAAGAGGCACGATGACCTCCCCTGATCTAGATGTGAATCCCTTCATGATTAGGTGGGTTATATAAAATGTTTTTCTAACCACTTTGGCCACGCGGTTGTCAAATGAGAGATTGCTATCAACTTGGGTCCCCAGGTCCCTAATTACTTCTTCTGTACTTAATGGATTACCACCTATGTGGTAATTTGTGGGCACTTTGTTTTTGTCAAAGGGGATGACTAAATACTTTTTGGCGTTTAGCTTGAGGCCATGGCTCTGGCACCAGTTGTCTGTTTCTATGGGGCCCTTTTGTAGGATGCTTGTGTCGGCTGGAGAGTCGATTATGGTGCCCAGTTTGCAGTCATCTGCGAACTTGGTCAGCCACAGTCCTTCTGTGTTAGCCTGTACCTCCGAGAAATATATACCGAACAAGAGAGGTCCCAGGACTGTGCCTTGTGGGACGCCATTTGTAACTGGTTTGGAGTCTGACATGGCTCCAGCAATTCTAACCATGTGGGTTCTGTCCTTGAGCCAGTTTGCAACCCATCTAGTGACATAGCCTATAGGGGTTTATATTTAAGCTGGTGAGCTTATCTATAATGCCCAAGTAGGGTATTGTATCGAAGGCTTTTACAAGGTCCAGGTAGGCTGTGTGGACCACCTTCCCCTCGTCAATGGCCTTGGTGACTGTTTCAAAGAAATCAACCAGGTTTAAGAGGCAGGATCTGCCCTTAACAAAGCCAAACTGGGTAGTATCCAGTGTCTGTAGGTCCCCAATATCTTTATTTATGAGGTCCATAATGATCCTTTCCATAGCTTTGCAGACCAAGCTAGTCAGGCTTATGGGGCGATAGTTTCCAGGATCCGTTGAGGCACCATCTTTGTGGAGAGGGACCACTGTTGCTGTACACCACTCTTTGGGTACATATCCTGTAGTAAGGCTGAGATTGAACAGTAGTTTTATGTTTGGGTTTAGTTCTTCTTGGAGTTCATGTAGGACACAGCCCGGGACACTGTCTGGTCCCACTGATGCTGTGTTTTTTGCTTTGGAGAGGGCGGCTCTTACCTGAGCATCTGAGATGTCAGGGGGGCAGCACTCTGCTGGGATAGATATTTGCCCTTTTGGTGGGGAAGGGGGAGAAGTTTGCGCTGAACCTGTTAGCTAGGATGTTGGCAATGTCTGTGGGTTCGGTGTATTTTTTGTCATTTTGGACTAATTCTGAGCATATCTGGGAATTCCCACCCAGGTTCCTAACATAACTAAAGAAAGCCTTGTGATTATCCTTAGTGTCCTGTGCAATTTTTCTCTCGAAGCTGGCCTTAGACGATTTTATGAGTGCCCGTAGTTTTTTGCTAATACTGACCAGAGATGCCTTCCCTTTTTGGGATTTTGCTCTATCATGTAGTAGCTTCCTCCTTCTATTGCATAGTTTGTTTATGGCTGGGGTCCACCAGACAGGACGCCTAACTTTGGAGGATTGGGTCTTGGTTTTATTTGGGATTGCATGATCCATGCATTCCTGAAGGTGTTCATAGAATGCGTTTATAAAGGATTCTGCGGTCTGAGCTGTATTTTCCACAGGCCCGGGGGCTTTGAAGAATTCCACCTCAGTTTTGAGGAGTGTGAAATTTGCTTTAGAGAAGTTTTTCACTGTGGTTTTCTGGGCAGGGGCTGGGGTCGGGATGTGAAGATCTAGTGAGATTAGTTTATGGTCTGATCTTACCAGTGAGGGATACACTTCAGGTCTGGAGCATAGAGTCCACATGTTGGTGATGATCAGGTCCAGTATGTTTTCCCCTTTTGTGGGAGTGGCAACAAGTTGTTCCATAGCATTTGAGTTTATAAATTCTAGGAACCTTCGGGCTAGGGTGTTGGAGCTAGAGTTATGCTCCCAGTCTATGTTAGGGTAGTTGAAGTCACCCAATATAATGGTGTTTGGAGAGACCTTCATATTTTCCAGTGTTCTCAGGAAGGCCGAGTGGGGTTCCTGGGTTTGGGAGGGTGGTCTGTAGCAGGCTATAAACTGGAAGGCAGTTTTACCCACTGTTAGTTGCACATGGATAGTCTCTGATGCTTCGTGCTGTGCCACCAACCTGGAGGTGTGGGTATCTTTGACGAATATTGATACTCCCCCTCCTTTTGTGGTTCGGTCCAAGTTTTGGGGCCGAAAAATATGGCATGAGGTATAACCTGGTAGTGCTGGGGTGCTCTCGGGAGCCTTGAACCAGGTTTCTGTTACTGCACAGATGTCGATGTTCTCCATGCTAAGGAGAGTTTCGACTGCGTGCATCTTGAGGTTTAGACTTCTGGCATTGAGTAGCATTACTCTGCGTTTCTTATCCCTTGTGATACCTATGGAGGTGGGTTTGTCTTTTGAGCCTTGCCTAAAAAAGGCACTATAGGGGTGGCAAGAGCCTTTTCCAATATCCGAAAGCCCAGGGGTGACAGGTGCAAGCCGTCCCTAGCGAAGCATCGTGGCTTGTCGAGCATGTCATCCCAGGCAGACAGGCATTGGATCCCCTTTGAATGACACCAATACTTAAGCCAATTGTTGAAGTTGATCATCTTGTCTTCATATTGTGGCATCATTCTTGGTGAGGGTAAGATGCTACTCAAGGTCAGGGTCATACCGGCCTGGGCTACATGCTCAGAGAGCTCCTCTATGTCTCTTTTCATGCAGTCCAGGGAGATATGTCTCAGGTCATTCACACCAGCATGGACAATGACTGAGTCATATTTGTACTTGCCTTGGAGTGACCTGAGTGCTTGTGTTATGTGGCGGATCCTAGCACCCCTCAGACAGCTCACTGTGACCTTTTCCTTGTTCAGCCTGGTGAGTGGGACGTCAGTGTGCCTGACAATAGAGTCACCTATTACAAGTGTATCAGCTGTGTTGTTTAGCCTTAAGGGCTGTGATGGTTTGGCACACTGGCTTTGTGAGCTATGTGTTGCATGTGTTTTGTTTTGGGGTAGTGGTTGCTTGGGTGTCTGCTTTGGAGGTCTCTGCTGCTTAGGCAGATTTTTATTTAGAGCCTCCAAGTATGTGTTTGTGTGTTTATGTGTTTGGTTTGCTGTTGTGGTAGGTATATGTGAGACTGGAATTGTAGTGAGTGTGGTTTCCTTCTCCTCCTAACTGGTTATGCCAGTACTGAGTTGAGAGAGCTTAGCCTCCAGTTTGGCTATATGGTTGCATCTCTCACATGTGTTGGAATTTTTTGGGAGGAGGAGAGGGTTGCCTGTGTACATGAGGCAGTTGTAACATTGCCTCAAGATTCCCAGATTCACCAGCTGGACCAGAGAGGAGATTGACAACTGACCTTTGGACATGCTAGAATAGTATTGGGAATTCCTTTATAATTGAAAAAAAGGGCCAATGGGAAACAAAGTACTCAAGGGGTGTTTGTGAGGGTGTAGTGCTTTTAATTTTTTAGTGCCGACTTATATAATTGCTTTAGTGAGCAAGTGCCAGGCTTTAGAGTGGGAATAGGGTATTTATTATGAGAACTAGATTAGTTATAAGGGAAAAAGTGAAGAGCAGACTTTGTGGAGCCGAGAATGGCTTAAACCCAATTAAGCGGCGCTGCCCGATGCTGTGCTATGCGCAAAATCGCACTAAAGCGGGTTTTATACAGGGGGACTTAGAAGAGCTAGAAATTGGCCCAAAACAGCCAATAGACTACCAGATTATTGTGCTGGGAACACTCTTCCAGGGATAGATAGGCTGCTCCAAGCTCCCCACTGCCACTGGTGAACAAAGAAGCCTCCCTTTATTCAAGAAAGGAAATGGGCAACACAGGAACTTTCCAAAAGTCCAGAATACAGCAAAGCCTGTATTTGGACTACTCTAGGTCAAGAAATACGGGAAACAAGGAAAAATGTTTTTTCTTTTTTGCAACAAACAGCAGGAAAATGCAATAAATATGTAACACAGGCTAGCGCACTTGAGTGTGTAGCCTCAACAGGTAAATGCAACAAACAGGACAAACTTTAAAAGTGCAGGTGCAAAAACAACTTTAAACAGTTTAAAACAGTTTAAGAAGCAGAAATACTTGCAGTTTAGCTAGATCAGACAGTCGCCCAGGTAGTAGCAGGAAAAAACACTTTTATCAGGTTAGCAGTCACTCTTTTAGCCTCTCTGCTGCTTGCAACACTCTGCAGGACCACAAGGAGCTTGGCTGAGTAGTAACAAGCGCACAAACCGCGCCAAAGCGGGTTTTATAAAGGGGGACTTGAAAGAGCTAGAAATCGGCCCAAACGGCGAATAGACTACCAGATTCTTGTGCTGGGAACACTCATCCAGGGATAGATAGGCTGCTCTAAGCTCCCCACTGCCACTGGTGAATAAAGAAGCCTCCCTTTATCCAAGAAAGGAAATGGGCAACACAGGAACTTTCCAAAAGTCCAGAATACAGCAAAGCCTGTATTTGGACTACTCTAGGTCACGAAAGATGGGAAACAAGGATAATTTGTTTTTTTGTGTGTGCAACAAACAGCAGAAAAATGCAATAAATATGTAACACAGGCTAGCGCACTTGAGTGTGTAGCCTCAAAAGGTAAATGCAACAAACAGGACAAACTTTAAATTACAAGAGCAAAAGCGCGCTAAAGCTGGCTTTAAAGCAAGGGGGTTAGAAAGAGATAGGAAATAGCCCAAAACGGCCAATAAGCTACAGGTCACTGGGCTGGAACCACTCCTCAAGGGACAGATAGGCTGCTCAGAGCTCCCCACTCTCACTTGTGAACAAAGAAGCTTCCTCCTATCCAAATAAGGATATGGGCAACACAGGAACTATGACACAGCCCAGAGATCAGCAATACCTGAAGACTGGACTATTCTAGTTCAGTAAAGGCGGGAAATAAGGATTTTTTTTTTTTTTTTTTTTTTAACAAAGTAGCAGAAATTAGGTACAGAAACACAGTAAATGCTTTAATTCAGCTAGCACACTTGAGTGTGTAGCCTACCAGTTAAACTAAGCAAAAACAAACTTTAAAAGTGCAAAAAAACTCATAAATACAGGCAGGAATGCAACAAAACAACTTTGCAGAGCTTATTTAATTAAAGAAACAGAGAAGTCTATATATACAGAAAAGCAGCTAAAACACACAAACATTTCAGATGCAGTGCAACCTAGATCACTTGAGTTGTAGCAATATTAAGGCAATTACAGTTATAATAAATGCTCTGAAATATACTCTATATTTCCAAAATGTTTGAGAAGCACAGTCAGAACACAAGGAGGTTCAGGCAAAAAAAAAAAAAAAAACTTTATTTATTTATTTTTTTTTTGAAAGGGAAAAAGGAGAAACAAAAGGCCTTATCAAATGTTCTCTCTGTACTAGGTATAATGAGCTAATGACACTAGACTTGGAGGAGTGTCACAGATCAGATTTACAGTAGGGGTGGGCAACTGCAAAGCCACCAAGTATAAGAGCAAGACACCAACTGGGCAGGAGGGTGGGGACAACAGCCTACAGCCAGTAGCACTAGAGAAAGCCACAAACAGATAAAGATTTGTAAAGATACAGAATGCTTTTAACTGCAGACAAATCAGTTACTTTTGCAGATTAGTTAATAGCAATAAAATACACTTGAATACTAAAAAGCAGACAATAAAAGTGCTATATATTAATTGTTAAAAACAATAATCTGTATAAATAATCAAAAAAAAAACAGGATACTTATATATCTCAGCTACCAGCTGTCGTCAACAACTCTTATCCACTCTGCTCAGTGTGTATAGACAGTAACCCTATCAAAGTTAGGGCTTAAATACCAGAAGATCAACTTTTTTTTTTACAAGAACACAAAAGAACCAGCCCCCACTCAGCAGACTATTAACACAATATAGCCAAGTTAAAGAGAGGCTTCAGCTAGAAACAATAGCCTACAGCCAGTAGCACTAGAGAAAGCCACAAACAGATAAAGATTTGTAAAGATACAGAATGGTTTTAACTGCAGACAAATCAGTTACTTGTGCAGATTAGTTAATAGCAATAAAATACACTCGAAGACTAAAAAGCAGACAATAAAAGTGCTATATATTAATTGTTAAAACAATAATCTGTATAAATAATCAAAAAAAACAGGATACTTATATATCTCAGCTACCAGCTGTGGTCAACAACTCTTATCCACTCTGCTCAGTGTGTATAGACAGAAACCCTATCAAAGTTAGGTCTTAAATACCAGAAGAACAACTTTTTTTTTTACAAGAACGCAAAAGAACCAGTCCCCACTCAGCAAACTATTAACACAATATAGCCAAGTTAAAGAGAGGCTTCAGCTAGAAACAATAGCCTGCAGGCAGTAGCACTAGCAAAAGCCACAAACAGATAAAGATTTGTAAAGATACAGAATGCTTTTAACTGCAGACAAATCAGTTACTTGTGCAGATTAGTTAATAGCAATAAAATACACTTGAAGACTAAAAATCAGACAATAAAAGTGCTATATATTAATTGTTAAAAACAATAATCTGTATAAATAATTAAAAAAAAAAACAGGATACTTGTATATCTCAGCTACCAGTTGCGGTCAACAACTCTTATCCACTCTGCTCAGTATGTATAGACCCTATCAAAGTTAGGGCTTAAATACCAGAAGAACAACTTTTGTTTTTTACAAGAACACAAAAGAATCAGCCCCCACTCAGCAGACTATTAACACAATATAGCCAAGTTAAAGAGAGGCTTCAGCTAGAAACAATAGCCTACAGCCAGTAGCACTAGAGAAAGCCACAGACAGCTAAAGATTTGTAAAGATACAGAATGCTTTTAACTGCAGACAAATCAGTTACTTGTGCAGATTAGTTAATAGCAATAAAATACACTTGAATACTAAAAAGCAGACAATAAAAGTGCTGTATATTAATTGTTAAAAACAATAATCTGTATAAATAATAAAAAAAACAGGATACTTATATATCTCAGCTACCAGCTGCGGTCTACAACTCTTATCCACTCTGCTCAGTGTGTATAGACAGAAACCCTAGCAAAGTTAGGGCTTAAATACCAGAAGAACAACTTTTTTTTTACAAGAACACAATAGAACCAGCCACCACTCAGCAGACTATTAACACAATATAGCCAAGTTGAAGAGAGGCTTCAGCTAGAAACAATAGCCTAGAGCCAGTAGCAATAGAGAAAGCCACAAACAGATAAAGATTTGTAAAGATACAGAATGCTTTTAACTGCAGACAAATCAGTTACTTGTGCAGATTAGTTAATAGCAATAAAATACACTCAAATACTAAAAAGCAGACAATAAAAGTGCTATATATTAATTGTTAAAAACAATAATCTGTATAAATAATCAAAAAAAAAACAGGATACTTATATATCTCAGCTACCAGCTGCGGTCAACAAGTCTTATCCACTCTGCTCAGTGTGTATAGACAGAAACCCTATCAAAGTTAGGGCTTAAATACCAGAAGAACAACTTTTTTTTTTTTACAAGAACACAAAAGAACCAGCCCCCACTCAGCAGACTATTAACACAATATAGCCAAGTTAAAGAGAGGCTTCAGATAGAAACAATAGCCTACAGCCAGTAGCACTAGAGAAAGCCACAAACAGATAAAGATTTTAAAGATACAGAATGCTTTCAACTGCAGACAAATCAGTTACTTGTGCAGATTAGTTAATAGCAATAAAATACACTCGAAGACTAAAAAGCAGACAATAAAAGTGCTATATATTAATTATTAAAAACAATAATCTGTATAAATAATAAAAAAAACAGGATACTTATATATCACAGCTACCAGCTGCGGTCAACAACTCTTATCCACTCTGCTCAGTGTGTATAGACAGAAACCCTATCAAAGTTAGGGCTTAAATACCAGAAGAACAACTTTTTTTTTTTTACAAGAACACAAAAGAACCAGCTCCACTCAGCAGACTATTAACACAATATAGCCAAGTTAAAGAGAGGCTTCAGCTAGAAACAATAGCCTACAGCCAGTAGCACTAGAGAAAGCCACAAACAGATAAAGATTTGTAAAGATACAGAATGCTTTTAACTGTAGACAAATCAGTTACTTGTGCAGATTAGTTAATAGCAATAAAATACACTCGAAGACTAAAAAGCAGACAATAAAAGTGCTATACATTAATTGTTAAAAGCAATAATCTGTATAAATAATCAAAAAAAAAACAGGATACTTATATATCTCAGCTACCAGCTGCGGTCAACAACTCTTATCCACTCTGCTCAGTGTGTATAGACAGAAACCCTATCAAAGTTAGGGCTTAAATACCGGAAGAACAACTTTTTTTTTTACAAGAACATAAAAGAACCAGCCCCCACTCAGCAGACTATTAACACAATATAGCCAAGTTAAAGAGAGGCTTTAGCTAGAAACAATAGCCTACCGCCAGTAGCACTAGAGAAAGCCACAAACAAATAAAGATTTATAAAGATACAGAATGCTTTTAACTGCAGACAAATCAGTTACTTGTGCAGATTAGTTAATAGCAATAAAATACACTCGAAGACTAAAAAGCAGACAATAAAAGTGCTATATATTAATTGTTAAAAACAATAATCTGTATAAATAATTGAAAAAAAACAGGATACTTATATATCTCAGCTACCAGCTGCGGTCAACAACTCTTATCCACTCTGCTCAGTGTGTACCTATCCACCTCTTACTGCATGGCATCTGGACAAAGCCGGACATACTTGGGGGATAGAGGCCAAAACACAGGGGCATTATTGACATATTGCTCTTATAAACTGAGAAAGTTGCTGGTGTAACAGGGTGTGTTGTGCCATATCCGTTCTGAGGGATATGAAGTCAGAAACACAATGGATGTTATCATTTACTGACCGCAATCTTCAGAGTATGCTACTGAATTGACAAAGACATAAAATGTGTAAGACACCAAATATAAAAGTCCAAACTGTGGCCAGTATGCGGACATGGATGCTAGTATTGGTCTGATGTACAGGTTGACTTTAGTAGAGTGTAGCTATTTAATGCTGTGGAAGGTGCTGTCATTTAGCATTTGTAATGGGTACACATCCGAGTGTGTGTGTACCTTTTCAGCCATGATGCATTATTGCTGTTGGTAACAGGAAGTGACTGTGTTCTCACATGCTGTATTCTGTTTGTGTTCCAGGTGTCTGTGTCAGCAGGATGTAGCCCTGCAGACATCACCAACGAGGGGTATGGCAGTGTGGTAATACTTTGACCATGTCATAGCTGAGGTACAGCTGTATATGCACACATTTCCCAGGTCTGTGTAACAGTTATTGCATGTGCCCCACAGCTTATAGAGCTGAGGGGTTGTATATAAGTCTGTGTTGGTTGACGTCAGCTCTTGTAGAGTGGACAATGATAAGTGTAGTGAGTGGAACACACTTCAGATTGCTAAAGCCCACAACCACAGAGGATATTCTGTCGACCAAACACACAGAGAATACTGTTCACACACACGCACGCACGCATAGGATCACAGTTGCCAGTGTTGTGTTTGGAACCCCTACCCATCAGGTTGTGGTTCCACACTACTATTATGCAGTTATTGCAGGCGGCACAAGACTACCAGTGTGAGGAGTGTTACCACGTACCTGTAAGGTGAGTAGCATCATGTGGCCTTGTGAGGTATGTAAATGGTGGGTGTACTGGGTGTGAGAGTACACATAATAGTGTCACATACAAGTCTACACACACTCACAACCACTGCTATACACACCAATGCACACCCATTTGCCAGTACTGAGATCCATAGGTTCACAGCTTCATAGGTGTCTACTAGGCAAATGGCCATGGAGGCTTTACAAGGCTAACCCATGGGAATACCCGGGTATCATGCCACCTGGCGATACTCCCCAGTGTGTCTACTGAGTATAGTCACTAGAGTGATCCCCAGGGTGGGTATTCTATTCCCCATCCACTCCTCCAGATTCCTCTTGAAGAGGGCTAGTGATGTGCTCTGCTTGACATGTATGTGACGTCTATTCCATAGAGTGGCCAGTCTCTGGGTTGTGAACCTGTCCTCCTAGTATGTCCTTTTGGTTGTGAGGATGGGGTTGAGGTATCTGGGGAATGTTGTGCGGACAGATTATTTTCTACGGATGTAGCATTCCTGACAGGTTTGGGTCAGACATGTCTATGCAGGACAGGCAGAGATCGCACCTAAGAAGCCAGTATGAGATGGAGATTCATTGGAGTTATTGGAGTATGTTCATATGGGGCAAGTGTATAATACCTAAGATCCTCTTTATGAGGTACATTTGCAGCCTCTCCTGTTGCAGGTGTCCAGTGGGGTACATGGAAAATGGGCCATAGTACACATTGATTGGCCTACTGAGAGGAGAGTATAGGGAAACATTGTCCTTTTACTTCCAGGATTCAACACCCTTAGGAGAAGTGACACATAAAAGGTCATTCGGAAGACAGTGGCACTGTGGTGGTCAACACAGAGCTCACAGTCAACCTGTGTTCCCAGTTCTCTTATACCAACATCAGTGTTCATTGAACTACCATCAGTGTATTACTCTATGGGAACCATGTTGTACCCAGAGTGTATGGCTGCACATCATCTGGCACTGAGCTAATGTCCAGGGTTCTGACAATGGGTCTATATTATAATCTCGACTGTTTAATGGATCAAATGCATGAAGATAGAACTTTGTGCATTGAACCAAGAAACAATCGAAATTAAATAAAAAAAATAATTAGAACAAAAAAATTATGGGTGTAGGCAGGGGGGACAAGCCCCCCTACACCCCTACATCCCATGCTACCTAAATATACCAACTCCGAGATCTTGCTACACTGCAGGAAAGGGAAATCTTCCCTTTCCGCTCCATACTACATTAAAGTGCGATATTGGAGTTGATATATTTAAGTAGCTGGGGTGTGGGGGTGCAGGGGGGCTTGCCTCCCTGTTTAAACTCATTAGGGTAAACATTTAAAGTTTTAATTATGGTGTTGACCATATTGTATTCGATGTTCCGTAACTTCGATGTTATAATATAGACCCCAGACAACTGCCATAGGTCTCAGAGAGGACTTTGTGAAGAATGTCAACCTCACGTGAGGGGTAATAATAGCACCCACCTTGTAGTCATCTGCAAACATTATCAGCCAGGGCACCTTCATACTGGGCTGATCCTCAGAGGTGTGGGTCCCCAAACATGAGTGGACTCTGGTCCACAACCTGTGGGACTCCACTCGTGACTGTTCAGCAGTCTGACATCGAGTCCACTGCTTTCACACTGTGGGTTCTATCAGTGAGCCAGTTTGCAGGCCACCTACTGATATAGGAGTGTGTTTGTGTCTGATTTATACCTCTCGACATCTTACAGCCAAAAATCTGGACAAAGCCTTACATGATGGGGGGGAGAAATAGGGAGATATTTTAAATATTGCTCTTACAAACTTAGAAAGTTGATAGAATAATGAGTTTTGCATTAGCAAGAATATTCTAAAGGATGTAGAGTCTTGAACTCAAATGTTTTGTCAATATTTCATGACATCAATCATCAGGAATAGTACAGATTTTAGGTGGAACACACCAAAAATATGTGGCAAAACTGTGGACATTTTGCAAAATTCTGTACAGTTGGAAGGTATGGTATGATTCCATAGTGGGGAGTGGTATCCCAGAAGTAGATGTGCTGCCTATCTTATCTATTCCATACTGTCACATAGTTATTGTACATGGCACAATGCTTATAGGGCTGCAGAGTGTCTACAGCTCCCTCTACAGTGGATGACAACTGTGGGCCTTGTAATGTGGACACTGGGACATGTACTGGGTGGGCAGCAGCAAAAATTGGCAAAAACCCACCCCCTATATATATGGTTCTCACACAAAGCAACAACCAGCCCACAGACAGGATGTTGTTCTTGCACACAGACACACTTGCCAGAATGGAGATTAGAACCCCTACCTATTTATTGCTACTACAGTGTTACACCTTTATCGGATGCGCCACTGATCTTATAGGGTGAAGGTTGTCCAAAGGTACTTCTAAGGTGAGGAACATCACCAGCCCTTGTAAAGTATGGCAACTGGTGATGTACTTGGTGAGAGAGGCCACAAAACACTTTAACCTACACACACACACACACACACACACACACACACACACACACACACACACACACACACACACACACACACACACAGAACTGGGATTAGAAATCCTACCTAACTAGTTATTTGTAGTATAGAGTTACGCAGTTATCTCATGCACCTCAGAGCTTATAAGGTAGAGGCCTGACAAAAGATGCTTCTAAGGTGGCTGGTATCTGCAGGACTGCTGAAATAGGACAATGGGAAGTGTACTGGGTGTGAATGGACCAAAATTCATTCATTTATGAACAAACACACACATTTATATTTGGCTGGACTGAGATTAGACCTCTTACCTAACTAGTTATTTATGCTATATTGTTATGCAGTTATTGCATATGCCACAGAGCTTATAGGGGTGAGGACTGATGAAAGATACTTCTAAGGTGACTGATATCTGCAGGACTGCTAAAGTCGGGCAATGAGAAGTGTACCAAGTGTGACTGGATGAAAATTTTTTTAACTTATGAACACACACACACACATCCCCAGGATTCACAAAGCATTATTTACCGTGCAGAAACAGTGTTGGAGCTTCTGCACGGAAAATGGCCTCTGAGCGATTCAGGATAGTGCCGTTTTCACATGCATGAGCGGCCCTACACTGTTATAGCACGGAAAACCGTGCATCATGCTAATCACCTCATTTCATGGTGAAAAACCATGCAAATTAGGTGATTTAATGATTCACCAAGGTGCCCAGACTCCATGTTAGAACAGTGTCAATGCAGAAATGTATTCGGTTAATAACCAAATACATTTATGCAACTGACAAAATGAAGGCATGACAGCTCCTGAAAAAGCATGTATTATGTACATTAGACATGCCAGTGGCCAAATATAAGGCCATTAGTGTTAAAAATTGTTTACTCTTTATGAAAATTAAACATTCTATTTTTTTGGCTGATCTCGGCCATTTAAGCAAACATGATTGTGCCAAAAATTAAAAAAAAAAATGGGAAAACTCAATTCTAAGGTAAATCTGCATTTTGTCATTATAGTCTATGGCATGCAGAATGTAAGCAATACCAGGGACCACTGGTTGTCAAGGGGAAAGGGACCATTTAAATGCATTAACTAATGACCTACACACTGGGGTATGCAAATGAGGGGAGTTATACTGAATCACATATTTCTTCAAAGTGTCAGCTTCCACCTAATTGTGTAGGTGCAGCAATACAACAGTGCAAGTCTAAGAGCTGGATGACTTCATAAGGGTGTGTGTCATGCTTGTTGTAAGCTCATTGGAGCTCTGTGGCCCGTGTTTGCCCTTAGCTAAGCACAGCTAAGGAAGGGAGTGTGTCAGATGTCCCTGAATACTGTTTACATAGTCTAAACGGGTGTGCATGCCACACACTGGGTTTTAAAGAAAAACAAAAACAAGAAAAAGAGAGAGGAAATGGCAGCACTGTTTACATTTCAGCACTGGGTAAGTGCGGCGAGCCTCGGGCTTAAATAGGGAGGTAGTGGGAAGGGGATCAGCAGTAGGAAGGCAATCAAAAAGAACTAGCATATCTGGCAGGTGGAATGTATCAGAATCAGCCAGTTACACAGGCAGCAGCCCAGCACACTACTGTAAACTATGCAAACATTTTTCAGACTGTTTTTTCCCACAAATTCTACACCACTGGTGTACACAGACAGGGGATTTTTAACTGGCCAAACTAACTAAAAATGTTAGAGGTTGCTGCTGCTTTACTCCATCTATATGTGATAAAGACTGAGGGTGGAGAAGAGGAAAATGCTGACAACCAGCCCACAGTGAGGAGGAGGAGAAGAGTGTACAGACCCAGGGTAGCCTACCAGGGGCTACATGAGCTAGAGATAGTGGAGCCCTATAGGGTGGACAGGGACATTCTACAGCAAATAGTCGAGCTGTGCCGGCCCCACCTCACACACAGAACCAACAGAGGGGAACCCATCCCGCTGGATACCAAGGTATGTGTAGCCTTAAGAATACTAGCCACAGGTTCCTTCCAAAGACCAACTGGGGATATCATGGGGGTCTCACAGGCATCAGCATTCAGGATACTGCATCATTTCCTGAATGCCATGTCAGCACATGCCAGTGAGCACATATATTTCCTCAGCACCCATGAGGCATTGACCAGCAATATGCATCTCTTCCACCGTATAACAGAATACCCTGAGGTTGTGAGTACTATAAACTGCATGCACATACACATCAAAGCACCACCTGGTGAGCGGGGTAAGGTCTACATAAACCATAAGGGCTTCCCCTCCATCAACTGCCAGGTCATGTGCGATGCCCAGGGCATTATCATGGATGTGTGTGCTGACAGCCCTGGATGCTATCATGACTCCCACATCTGACATTGCTCACAGCTGTATCATGGATTTTCCATGGGGGGCATCCCATATGGCCGCCTAGTGGGGGATGCTGGCTACGCACTGGAGCCGTGGCTGATGACGCCCATCAGAAATGCACACACACCTGAACAAGAACTCCATAATGAGACACACTGACAAATCAGGATCATTATAGAGCATGTGTTTGGGATGCTCAAGTCTCAGTTCCACTGCCTTGACATATTCGGTGGAGCCTTACAGTACTCTCCAGCTACATATACACAGATGTTCACAGTATGTGCCATGCTGCACAATATGATCTTGCGGAAATAGCTGCAGCAGGAACAGCACGGGGCAGGGCCACACAGCCCCCCACCATTGCCAAGGCCAGCACAGACACAGAGGGACTCTGTGGAGGAACTACCTGAGCCTGCCCTGTAGGCAGAAGGAGGTGTGCCCAGTATGCCCAGGCCTTGGCAAAGAGGCAACACATAGCACATACACTGACATGGTAGGGACCCAGGAACTAATACCACTCTCTGATTCACACATACAGTAAAAGAGATGCCAAACATGCCGCTACCTGTGCCTTACCATGTATAGGATGTGTACTGCATGCATCCAACATAGTCAGCCCTCCAGCACCATCCACAGTACCGCCCCAGGCACAAGGTAAATCACTCTTCCTATCAATTAGTTAATGTACTAGTATGTTCAGATACTGATATCTATGGTATGGATGGAAGCATGCAAGGGAATTGGGTGGCCCAATGGGATAGCAGATAGCTCTATGGAGCAGCAGGAAATCCATAAATACTGGTGTCAACCTAATAGGTAGTAGTACACAAGGTGAAAACTCCCACCACAGTACATGTTCTGGCCCAAATAACTGGGTGTCCATATGTCACACACATGGATGTCAATGAGGGTTCACATACACACCACCAGCCTCACACAACAGGACAGCTGTAGATGACCATAAAGAAAGGCAGGCTAAGGCCCTCAATGCCCACAATGGTGAACAGCCCCCTTCCAGACCTACACAAACATACAACAGATCTGGCAACTTGCATTATAGTTCTGAAGAGTAAGATGTCTGAAACTGAAATGTATGCCATTTATGCATGTGTGATAAATGTGTAACACTTTAGTAGCAATACATAGATAGATAAGAGTTCTAATCTCAGTACTGGCAAGTGTGTGTGTGTGTGTGTGTGTGTGTGTGTGTGTGTGTGTGTGTGTGTGTGTGTGTGTGCATGTGTGTGTTGTTGTTGTTGTTGTTGTTGTTGTGATTGTGTAATAACAGGATCCATTTAGGGAGCGGGTTTTGCTACAGTATTATATTTCCATTGAGGCGGTGGGTTTTGCTAAGTTATTCTACTGATGACCTAGCATATGACCCAACAACCACATTACAAGGCCAATAGTTGCCATCCACTGTGGAGGTTGGTGTGGACAATTTGCAGCCCAAAAAGCGTTCTGCCATCTGCTATAACCATGTGACTGTATGACACAGATGACAAGGTAGGCAGCCCATCAACTCCTGGGATACCCCTCCCAACCAGCAATCATACACAAACACACTCAGGTAGGCATCTACCCCTATAGCTGTATGTGGCCTGCAAAGCAGCTCACACACAGAACCCACAGTGTAAAAGCTGCAGACTCCATGTCAGAGTGCTGAACAGTCATGAGTGGAGTCCCACAAGTTGTGAACCTGGGTCCCCTCATGTTTGTGATCAATACCTCTGAGGACCAGCCAACTACAAAGGTGCCCAGGCTGGCAATGTTTGCAAATTACTACAAGGTGGGTGCCAATATTACACCCTCATGTGAGGTTGCCACCCTACACAAAGGTCTGTCTGGGACCTTAGACTGTTTCAGATCCCTGGACATAAGCTGAATGCCAGATGATGTACGGCCACCTCCTTGGGTAATACATGGTTCCCATAAAGTAATGCACTGATGGTAGACCACTGAGCACTGATGTTGGTGTAACAGAACTGGGAACACAGGTCAACAGTGTTGACCACCACAGTGCCACTGTCTTCAAAAAGCACTTCCATGTGTCACCTCCCCAGACTAAGGATGTTGGAACTCTGATGTAAACAGACAGTGTTTCTTAGTACTCACAGCTCATTCAGCAAGTCACTGTGTACTATGGTCCATCACCCATGTACACCACTGGATGCCGGCTACAACAGGGAAGGCTGCAAATGTGCCACACAAGGATGGCAGTATGGATTACACACCTGCTCTATATGGACAGACTCCACTAACTCAAACTAATTTCCATCCCATATTGGTTATGTAGGTGCAATCTCTGCCTGGCTTACACAGCTATGTCTTACCCAACTCTGAAATGAATGCTACATCTGAGAAACCAGGCTGTCCACACCACATGCCCCAGAGACATCAAACCCATCTGCATAATCAGCAGTACATGCTGGGGAGTAGGTTCACAACACAGAGACTGGCCATGCTATGGAATAGATGCCACATACATGTCAAGCAGACCATATCACTGGCCCTCTCCAAGAGACATCTGGAGGAGTGCATAGGGAATAGAATACCCACCCTGGTGACCACCCCAGTGGCTATACTGAGTAGACACACTGTGGAGTATCGTCAGGTGCCATGCTGCCAGGGTAGTCCCATGGGCTAACCTGTAAAGCCTCCATGACTATTTGCCTAGTACAAACCTATGAAGCATTGCATTCCACTTCCCATTGCCCTACTTTATCACTCCTGCTGATGTGCATCACCTTGAAAGATGCCTTGAAGCATTCTGCAGCTGTATAAGCTCTGTGGCACTTGCGATAATGCGTAATACTATAGTGCAGTAAACTAGTCTGGCAGAGGTTCTAATCTCAGTAATGGCAAACATAAAAGTGTGTCTGCTTGTGTGAGAGTGTGTGTGTGTTTGCAGAGACATGATTTTGAACCCATTCTCACTTACTACACTTACCTTTCCCCTCCTTTAGCACTGTTGCTGATGTCACTCACCTTTAAAGATGCCTTTGGACAGCTGTCAAACTTATAAGCTCTGTGGCACATCTGATAACTGCATATAGTAGCAATAACTAGATAGGTAGGGGTTTGAATCTCACTCCTGGCAAGTGTGTGTGTGTGTGTGTGTGTGTGTGTGTGTGTGTGTGTGTGTGTGTGTGTGTTAGAGTGTCTATCTGTGGTTGTGTCGTTAGCACGGTGATCCATATCCATGGGGGGTTACTACACTTTTGTGTGGTCCATCCATTACACTACTACATGTCCACTGTACAGGGCCCACTGTTGTGGTAGCTGTGGACATTCTGCAGTCCTATAAACTGTCATGTGAATTAACTATGTAACAATACGGAGTCCAAAACATGATACATGGCCCTTGTAGTTCAGTTATACAATTCCACACCCAGGAAGCATAGGCAAACACACTCATCTATTCACTAATCCCTATGTCAGCATGTGGTCTGCAAACTGGCTCATGGATGTAACCCACAGTGTGGAAACAGCGGACTGCATGTCAGCCTGCTAAAATCTCATGAGTGGAGTGACACAGGGCCTCTGACATCCAGCCCAATGCAAATGAACTATGGCTAACAATGTTTGCAGACAATTGCTAATTAGAGGCTATGTCTACATCCCCAGAATATGTGTACCTCCTGCATGACATCACCACTGACACCTGCAACTGTTGTCAGAACACTGTCCTTAGAGTCAGTGTCATGAGATGTGTCCCAGTCACCAGCTGAATCAATGTGTTGTCCACAAATCAGTGGATGTCCAGTGAACACAGATGTCCCCATAGGAGGTCTGTGAACACAGTTTGACAGCAACCTCTCTTCTGACCACCACATTGCCACTGTGGATGGAAAGTCTTTCAATGTGGACATTTCATAACTAAGAGTGTGTCATCCAGGAATGAAGAGGTTAATGTCTCCCTCTACTCCATGCTCATTAGGCCAATTACCAGGTACAGTGACCCATTAGCTATGTAACTCACTTGATACATAATATATAGAGAGAGAGACATATTTTATATATATATGTCTCTCTCTATATATAATGTATCTAGTGAGTTACATGACTAATGTGTATGTATGTATATATATATATATATATATATATATATATATATATATATATATATATATAAAATGTGTCTATATACAACACATGAATGTTTCCACCGAGCTTTCTCACTATTGTTGTATGCCTCGATTGCATGATATATTTTACAAAACAAGAACAATTCCTACAGCTCGGATGATGTAGTGGTATGTTCTCAGACTTTAGTGTACAGAGTCCTGGGCCCAATACATGGGACTGCTGGCTTTTTCATTAATGTTAAATGAGCAGACTGCATGATAACTGTGAAATGACAATAATAATTCCTACAGCTGGGATGGTGTAG
The DNA here is from genome assembly GCF_019279795.1 of Protopterus annectens. NCBI lineage: Eukaryota > Metazoa > Chordata > Ceratodontiformes > Protopteridae > Protopterus > Protopterus annectens. The sequence continues at coordinate 1,298,468,485 of NC_056725.1, read as the reverse complement.
TGGTATGTTTTCTGACTCCGGTGTACAGGTTCCAGGGTTCAGATCCTTGCATGGCTGATTGTTGTTTCTGGGCAGAGCATGGTCTGTTGCATACACAATGGTAACATACCACTGCTTACTGCCACTTACTGATGTCCCTCACCTTAGTAGTACCTTAGGACACGTATCATCCCAGAACCTCTATGGTGTATCTGATAAATGAATAACAATGTAGTAGCAACAAATAGATTGGTAGGACTTGTCATCACAGCCCTGGCAAATGTAAAAATGTGTGTGTGTGTGTGTGTGTGTGTGTGTGTGTGTGTGTGTGTGTGTGTGTGTGTGTGTGTGTGTGTGTTGTCATCACAACCCTGGCAAATGTAAAAATGTGTGTGTAAGGTAAACTATTTAGTGGTTTCTCTCACCCATTACAACACTCATTGGCATACGTTACATGGGCTGGTGATGTTCCCCACCTTAGAAGCACCTTGGGACACATTTACTCTATAAGCTCCATGGAGCATGCGATAAAGGCACAACATTGTAGTAGCAATAACTAGATGTGTATGGTTCTAATCTCAGTGCTGGCAAGTGTGTGTGTGTGTGTGTGTGTGTGTGTGTGTGTGTGTGTGTGTGTGTGTGTGTGTGTGTGTGTGTGTGTGTGTGTGTGTGTGTGTGTGTGTGTGTGTGTGTGTGTGTGTGTGTGTGTGTGTGTGTGTGATGACCATATCCTGTGTGTGTTGCTGTGTGTGTAATAACGGAATCTATTGGGGTGTGGGTTTTGTTAATTTATTTTATTGATGTCCTACTATATGTCCCAATGTCCACATTACAAGACCAACAGTTGTCAAACACTGTAAGGGTAGGTGTAGACACTCTACAGCCCTGAAAATGTTGTGCCATGTGCAATGACTATGTGACAGTATGGTATATAACATGATAGGCAGCACTTCTAATCTTATAGACCATACACCACTCAGGAATCATACACACACACAGTTGGCTAGGCATCAAACTCTAGAGCAGTAGTTTCCTTGCAGACTGCATCAAAGATAGAACCCACAGTGTGAATGCAGTGGACCCCATGTCAAACTGCTGAACAAACTTGAGTCGAGTCCCACAGGGTGTGGACCTGGGTCCTCTCGTGGTTGCGATCTACACCTCTGAGGTGTAGGCCAATACCAAGGCACCCTAGCTGACAATGTTTGCAGAGAACTGTAAGGTGGGTGCTATCATAGGTTCATAGGTTCATAGGTAGGTACTAGGCTATCTGCCCATGGGCATTTATAAGCCTAGCCAGAGTGTGTCAGCTTTCGCTGCCCCATTGATTAATTAACTGATCCTCTGTCAAGCAGACCCAATGAAGTGATCCCAGGGATGTATTTTCTGTTACCCATCCACTCGTCAAGGTTTCTCTTGAAGAGTGTAGTGAGGGGCTCTGCCTGATGTAATTTGGAATTTTGTTCCAAAGCATGGGGAGCCTCTGTGACAGGAATCTATCCCTCCAGCATGTTTTATTTATTGTTGTGGCGAGGTTTAGCTCACTAGAGCACGTGGCTCACAGTGACTTGGATTTCTTTAGGTGGAGCATGTCCATCAATTCTGAGTTGGACATGGCTTTGAAAGTCAGGCAGAGATCACTTCTGAGTAAGCGATATGTCACTGAGTACAGCCAGAGTTTTTTCCTAACTACTTTGACAATATGATTGTCAAAGGAGAGATTGCAGGCTGCATGGGAAAAACAAGGCTACCCCTAGCTACCATATAGGTGGCAATCCACTGAGCACAGAAAAAGTCATCAGAGATCTGGGGACCCAGGTTGACAGTAGCCTTTCGTTTGACACTCATGTTGCTAAAGTAGTTAGGAAAACCTTCTATATCACCCACCTGATCATGAAGGGATTCACATCTAGATCAAGGGAGGTCATCGTCCCCCTGTACTCATCACTTATTAGACCTATGATTGAGTACAATGCCCCGTTCGGAATGTATCTGACCAGACACCTGCTGCAGCTTGAAAGGCCCAAAAGTTCCTCACCAAAAGGATAAAGGGTCTCAAAATATGTCTTATGCTGCCCGACTGAAAGAACTCCAGCTCTATTCAGTCTCATACCGCTTGCTCAGAGGTGACCTGTGCCTGACATATAAGGCCATGTCAAACCCAGATTTGATGAATATGCTTCACCTCAAAAATCTAGATCCCTCAGAACCACAAGGGCGGAGACTTAAACCTTGACACGGTTATAAATAGAACGTGCTGGAGGGACAGATTCATCACCCAGAGACTCCCTATGCTGTGGAACAAAATCCCGGTACATGTGAGGCAGAGCACCTCTCTGGTCTTGTTCAAGAGGAATCTTGACCAATGGATGGGAGATTGCAGATATACCCCAGGGATTACTTCAGCGTCACTGCTTGACAGAGGCACAGCAAAATGATAGGCATAGTTTTTATTCAAACTAAAGGGGTGGCGAAAGCCACATAACTATGGGCTAGGCTTATAAATGCCCTTGGGCAGATAGCCTAGTATGAACCTATGAACCTATGAACCTATATGTTTGAGACCAGTAATCCTCTTAGTGAGTTACTTTTGTGGTCTTTCCAGCTGTTGGAAGTGTCTTGTGAGATACATCCCAAATGGGGCATTGTACTCTATGATGGGTCTAATGAGTGACGAGTAGAGGGGCACTATAACCTCTTTATTTCTAGATGCGAACCCTTTAGTAATTAGATGGGCCACATAGAAGGATTTCCTAACTACTTTGACAATATGATTGTCAAAGGAGAGATTACTATCTACCTGGTTCCCCAGATCTCTTATTATCTCTTCTGTATTAAGGGGGCTGCCACCTATGTGGTAATTCGTGAGTGTTTTGTTTTTCCCAAACGGGATGACTATGCATTTTATGGCATTAGCTTGAGGCCATGACTTTGACACCAGGTGTCTGTCTCAGTAAGGTCCTTTTGGAGGATGTCTGTGTCAGCCAGAGAGTCAATTATGGCTCCCAGTTTGCAGTCATCGGCGAACTTGGTTAGCCACAGTCCTCCTGTGTTTGCCTGTACTTCTGAGAAGTATATGCCAAACAGTAGGGGTCCCAGGACTCACCCATGTGATGTTGACATCATGCACAAAGGCCTCTCTGAGATCTACCACTGTTGTCAGAACCCCGGACATTACCTCATTGCCAGGATATGTTCCGCCATCCCCCTTGGGAACAGCATAGGTCACATGAAGTAATACTTTGGTTGTAGTCCCTTGAACAGTGAGGGTGTTATAACAGAATGTAGAACACAGGTTGAAAGTGTGTTCTCTGTTGACAATGACAGTGCCACTGACATCAGAAAGTCCTTCCATGTGGTACATCTCCTGACTAAGGGTGTGTAATCTAACAGGTAACAGACCATGGCCACCCTGTATCTTCCCCTCAGTAGACCAGTCAATGTGTACAGTGGCCTTTCACTATGTAACCCACTGGATACCTGCAACAACTGTAAAAATGCTGCAAATGTATCCCAGAAAGAAAATCCCATGTGTTACACACATGCCATGTATGGACCGACTGCTATACCCCCAATGAATCCCTGTACCATACTGGCTACATAGGTGTGAACACTGCCTGACATACACAGCCATGTCTCACCAAATTCAGTCAGGAATGCAACATCTGGGGTTACCAATCTGTCCATACAACATGCCCCAGAGACCTCAACCACACTTCCACACTACAAAGTCAGTTTGCCTGTAGTGTGGACGTGGCTTGGTGACATGCCAAGCAGCTCAGTGTATTTCCCCTACTGTGATGTTATGTCCAGATATTTGTCAGTTGTACTGTTGCCTTGCCCCCATATGTGTTATGTATTTCTGACACAGCAGTGCAATGATGTGATGATTTCAGTCACTAACTACTGGGAAGTGATTGGGTTTTTGACTTGTCCTATTCCACTCTTTATATGTTGGAACAGACAGGAGGGTGTTACTTCATCAGTTGTGTCATATCATCTACTCCATTATGTCAGATATGTCCACATTGCTATGGCTTCCCCACCCCCTGTTGTCAGGCTTGGTGATTTATTGCACAAAGGGGTTCTGAGCATACCTCATTATTGTCCATTTTTCTGGTACATCACTGTGATGATGTGAGGATTCCTGTCAGTAAATGATGACATACATTTCAGTTTTGTAACCCAAATCCTTCCGCACATGCATGCTGACAGAAACCCTGTTACTGTAGCAACATTCTACAGTTATAACTGCAGTACTTACATTTTGTCCCTATTCTTGGCCCATTGTCCCTCATTTTGACAGCCTTTGTCCAACATTCTTGCAGTAACAGGTGGTGAGGTATGGTGATGAGGTATGACTGCAATACATATCATGAGCATATCTCTCTCTCTCTATACATATATATATATATATATATATATATATATATATATATAAATATCTGAATGTATATATCCATATATATATATATATCTATATATTTATACATCTATATATTATGTTTATAAATATATATATATATATATATATATATATATATATATATATATATATATATATATATATATGTGTGTGTGTGTGTGTGTATAGCACTCATACAGGCAAAAAAAAAATGAGTCTGGAAACACTTTTGAGTGAACTAAAATAGCTCAATGGTACTTTTACTGTTCTACCATCTCTCAGCAGTGAAGTTAGTGAAACATATGGTACAGACAACCACACAGACCGGTGTCCGGTTTTGCCCTCTAGTGTCCTCAGTGTGCAATTACATAACTTCCCTCCAGTTAAATACACAGCCAAATTAAAGCTATAGTAATTACAGGGACAGAATATACTATGATTCAATTAAGATGTTAAAGATTAAATATGTATAAACATATATACATGAATAAAGAAACATACATATATATATATATATATATATATATATATATATATATATATATATATATATATATATATATATATATATATATATATATATATATATATTAAATATTAGGTGTTAAATGACATTCTATAGCAAGTATGCATATACAATATAAAATAAAAAAACAACAAAATAAATTAAATAAATTAAATTAATAGGACATCTGTAATCTTCCTGTATCATAATAAATATATACATGATACACATTTTCTTATTATATCACATAATCTGGGAATCTTGAGACAATGCCATAATTGTCTCATGTACACAGACAACCCTCTCCTCCTCCCAACAAACACAAATACATGTGAGAGATGCAACTATATAGCCAAACTGGAGGCTGAACTCTCTCAACTCAGGACTGGCAAGACCAGACAGGAGGAGAAGGTAACCACACACACAACAAACCCAGTCACACATAGACCTACCCCAACTGCAAATCAAGCACATAATAACACAAAAACATACTCGGAGGCTCTATTAAAAAACTTACCAAAACAACAGAGGCTTCTAAAGCAGACACCCAAAAATTCACCACCTCAAAACATAACACATGCAACACATACTTCAATAAATTGGTGTGTCAATAAATCACAGCCCTTAAGGCCAAACACTATGCCTGATACACTAGTGATAGGTGATTCTATAGTCAGACACACTGACGTCCCACTTACCAGGCTGAGCAAGGAGAGGGTAATGGTAAGCTGCCTATCAGGGGCTAGGATCCGCCATATAACTCACACACTCAGGTCACTCAAAAGCACGTACAAATATGACTCTGTCATTGTCCATGCCGGCGTGAATGACCTGAGACGTACCTCCTTGGACTACATGAAAAGAGACACAGAGGAGCTCTCTGATTATGTAGCCCAGGCTGGTATGACCCTGACCCTGAGCAGCATCCTGCCCTCACCAAGAATGATGCCACAATACAAAGACAAGATGATCAGCTTTAATAATTGGCTCAATTACTGGTGTCATTCTAGGGGGCTCCAATGTCTGTCTGCTTGGGATGACATGCTGGACAAGCCACGCTGCTTCACAAGGAACGGCTTGCACCTGTCACCACTGGGCTTCCGGATATTGGCTAAGGCTCTTGCCACCCCCATAGTGCCTTTTTTAGGCAAGGCTCAAAAGACGAACCCACCTCCTTAGAAAACAAAAATGGAAAAAAATTAAGGGTAATGCTGCTCAACGCCAGAAGTCTAAATCTCAAGATGCAGGCTCTCAAAGCACTCCTCAGTATGGAGGACATCGATGTCTGCGCTGTAACCGAGACCTGGTTCAAGGCTCCTGAGAGCACCCCAGCGCTACCAGGCTTTACCTCGTATCATGCTTTTTGGCCCCAAAACCCGGGCCAAACCACAAAGGGAGGGGGAGTGTCCATATTCATCAAGGATACCCACACCTCCAGGTTAGTGGCAACTCATGAAGCATCGGAGACCATCTAGGTGAGCTAACCATAGGCAAAACTGCTATACAACTGGTTGCATGTTACAGACCACCCTCCCAATCTCTAGAACCCCACTCAGCCTTCCTGAAGACATTGGAAGATATGAATGTCTCACTAAATACCATCGTATTGGGAGACTTCAACTGCCCTAACATAGACTGGGTGCACTATTCTAGCCCTAACACCCTAGCCCAAAGGTTCCTGGAATTCATAAACTCAAATGCAATGGAACAGCTAGTCACCTCTCCCACAAGGGGGGATAATATACTAGACCTGATCATCACAAACATGGGGACAAAATGCTCCACAACGGAAGTATTGCCCTCACTGGTGAGATCTGACCACAAACTAATCACCCTGGATATACATTTACCACCTCCACCCCCAGCACATAAGACTACAGTGAGAAACTTCTCAAAAGCCGACTTTACACTTCTCAAGACTGAGATGGTATCATTTAAGCCCACAGGGCCAATGGAAACCACATCCCACAATGCTGAATCCTACACAAATGCTTTCTACTGACATCTCCAAGAATGCATGGATCGTGCAATCCCAAATAAAACCAAGACCCTCTCCACCAAAGGAAAGCGTCCTGTCTGGTGGACCCCAGCCATAAACAAATTGTATAACAAGAGAAGGAAGCTACTGCAAGACAGAGCAAAATCCCATAAAGGGAAGGCATCTCTGATCAGCACTAGTAGAAAGCTACGTTCTCTCATAAAAATATCCAAGGCTAACTTTGAGAGAAAAATCGCCAAGGACACTAAAGATAACCACAAGGCATTCTTCAGTTATGTTAGAAACCTGGGCGGAAACACTCAGATATGCTCAGAGTTAGTACACAATGACAAAAAATTTACCGAACCCACAGATATTGCCAATATTCTGGCAGACAGGTTCAGTGCAAATTTCTCCCCTCCCTCACCTCCAAAAGAAGAAATACTCATCCCAGCTGAATGTAACCTCCCTGTCATCTCTGATGTCCAGGTGAGAACCGCCTCAGCAAAGCAAAAACACAGCATCTATGGGACCTGATGGTATCCCGGCTGCGTGATACGTGAACTCCAAGAGGAGCTAAACCCGCATATAAAAATGTTATTTAACCTTAGCCTTACTACAGGATATGTACCTGAACACTGGCGTACAGCAACAGTGGTCCCACTCCACAAGGGAGGCTCCACTACAGACCCTGGGAACTACCGCCCCATAAGCTTGACCAGCCTGGTTTGCAAAGCTATGGAAAGAATTATTATGGAACTCATAAACAACGATATTGGGGACCTACAGACACTTGATCCCACCCAGTTTGGCTTTGTAAAGGGCAGATCCTGCCTTCTGAACCTGGTTGACTTTTTCAAAACAGTCACTAGAGCCATTGATGAGGGCAAGGCAGTCCATACAACCTACCTGGACTTGGCTAAAGCCTTCGACATAATACCCCACTCGGGGATCATAGATAAGCTAAACAGCTTAAATGTAAATCCATATGTCACAAGATGGGTTGCAAACTGGCTAAAGAACAGAACCCATAAAGTCAAGATTGTGGGAGCCATGTCAGACTCAAAGCCAGTCACAAGTGGTGTCCCACAGGGCTCTGTACTGGGACCCCTCTTGTTCGGCATTTACTTCTCAGATGTGAAAGCAAACATGGGAGGGTTGTGGCTGACAAAGTTTGCAGATGACTGCAAACTAGGAGCCATAGTTGATACACCAGCTGACACATACATCCTACAGAAAGGCCTCACCGAAACGGACAACTGGTGCCAGAATCATGGCCTTAAACTGAATGCCAAGAAATGTATAGTCATCCCCTTTGGGAAAAATAAAGTACCCACAAATTATCACATAGACAGTAACCCACAGAGTACCAAAAAAGTAATCAGAGACCTGGGGACCCAAGTTGATAGCAACCTCTCATTTGACATCCACGTTGCCAAAGTGGTTAGAAAGACTTTCTGCCTTGCCCACCTTATCATGAAGGGGTTCACATCCAGATCAAAGGAGGTCATTGTGCCCCTGTACTCCTCCCTTATCAGGCCCATGATTGAGTACAATGACCCATTTGGTATGTACCTCACCCAGCACTTACAACAGCTGGAGAGACCACAGAAGTACCTCACCAAGAGGATCAAGGGTCTCCAACATATGTCATATGCTGCCAGGCTAAAGAAACCCCAGCTCTATTCAGTAGCATACCGCCTGCTCAGAGGTGATCTGTGCCTGACGTACAAGGCCATGTCCAACCAGGAATTGATGGACATGCTCCACCTCAAAAAATCAAAATCCATAAGAACCACAAGGGCCAAAGATTTAAACCTCAGTACAAACATGAATAGAACATGCTGGAGGGACAGATTCATAACTCAGAGGCTTCCCATACTCTGGAACAAAATCCCAGTCCATGTTAGGCAGAGCCCCTCACTGACTCTCTTCAAGAGAAATCTTGACGAGTGGATGGGAGATCATAGGTTTACCCCGGGGGTCACCCATGTGTCGCTACTTAACAGAGGCACAGTAAACTAATTTTAATAAGTAAGGGGGTCTTCAATGTGTCACTACTAGACAAAGGCACAGTATTCTAAATTTATTCTATACACCTTAGTACCACTACATGGGGTGGTGAAAGCCACATCTCTAGGGCTAGGCTTGCAAATGCCCCAGGGCAGATAGCCTAGTACTAAACTATGAAACTATATCCTTATATACCAAAAAAAATGTTTATATATAATGCAATTAGCTTAATGTTTTTACTATTATATCATCTCACAACAATAGAACAACTGAAAGATACAGTGCAGACACCCACATAATTCATCCCCAGTACCAATTCAAACTGGGTTTATATAAAGTTCCCAGGTTGGTAATCCATAACCTTTCTTTTTTATCCAAAAACCTGTGTTTACTGTTATCAGAAAGATGTAACCCCACAACCATGTCAATTCCTACTAATACAAAATCGGCTGTATCATGTTCATGTTTATGTTTAAATAGGGCACTTCAAGGTCTTTTACAATTGATATCACTCAAATGAGTAGCAATTCTAGTGTTAAAAGACCTAGAAGTTTGGCCCACATAGAAAGCATCACATTGACATATGGCCATGTATATCACCCATTCTGTTTGACAAGTAATCAAATATCTAATCTCAAATACTCTGGGTGTATTTAGCGAGGTAAAACATTTTGTTTTTGAAATAACCTTGCAATATGTGCAATTGCCACAATAGGTGCTTCCTTAGGCCCATCCTGCTGATAATCATAATTTTTATCCATTTTCTTGTACTAAGACAAAAATCCACCAATGTTTTTACCACGTCTATAGCTAAAGGAACAAACATCATCTAGACATTGATCTAATAAATCATCTGATTTTAAAATATGCCAATGTCTATTTATGAGTTCTTTAATTTTATAAGTATTGCTACCATAGGTAGTCACAAATCTAATTTTAGGAACATCATGAGGAGTTACCCTAGTACCATCTGTTCATGAAGTGTACAGCAATGGTTCTCTTTTAAGCTGTATAGCTCTATCACATATTGAATTAATATGAGCTTTATCATAACCCCTATCTATAAACCTATCCTTCATATCCTGTGCCTCACTTATATAATCACCATCATTACTACAAATGTGGCGCAGTCTCTGGAACTAGGCCATCGGTATATTAGTAATCGTATGTTTAGGATGACAGCTACTGGCTTCTAGAAGGGCATTTTTGTGAAAGGTTTCCTATATAGTGTTGTGACCATAGTACCATCCAGTACTTTTGTCATGTTCACATCAAAGAAAATCAATAGTACATGGTTCAATTCTATCTGTGAACTTCATACCAAACTCATTAAAGTTCAGATATTCTACAAATATATGCCAATCTTCCAACGTACACGTCCATATTCCCCAACAATCATCCAGAAAATGGTGCCACATATTTAAATATTTTAGATGTACATTCTGATCTCCATATATCAAGCCACATTTAATGAAGCCCATAAAAATGTCAGCATAGATAGGGGCAAATACAGTACCCATTGCTGTACCACTTAACTGCAAGTAACAGTCATTCCCAAAATAGAACACATTGTGTTTTAGTACCAAATTAATCATCTTTATAAGAAACTCACAGTGTTCTTCGGAATATTTCCCATATTCCTTAAGCCAGTATCTAACTGCCATAATACCACCTGTATGAGGAATATTAGTATATAGTGATTGTATGTCTAAGGTACATAAATAGGAATTTACAGGAGCATGCAGGTATCCATCAGTTGAAGGAACTCATTAGTATCTTTCAATCTGGCTCTAACCAAAACCAATAAGGGCTTTAACTGATATTCCAAATATTTAGAGACAGGTTCAGTCAAAAATCCCCTGCCAGAGACTATAGGTCTACCTGGTGGGGAATCTATCATCTTATGGATCTTAGGGAGAATATAAACATTCTGATTTTTTTGAATCAGTCACCAAAAGTTCTTTGTATAAGCCATCTGTAATAACTCCCTTTTCTTTGTAAAAAGAAAGTATACCATCTATCTTGGTTTCACTTAGTTGTCTCATTGCTTCATTAATATATTCTGAAGTATTCCAAATGACGATAGCACCCCCCTTGTCGGCCCTAACAACTACTACATCCGTATTAGCCCTAAGGCTCTTTAGTACTTGTCTTTTATCAGGACTGAGGTTCGAGCCATGATGTTTAAAAATAAAAGTTTGTTGACTATGCAAATCTCTCAGGACTAGTTCTTCAAATAATTTAACCTTAGCTACATAGGGTGGATTAAAGTTAGATTGGTTTACCTTAAATTCAGGGGGTGAGACACAGCTTCCATCCGTTTTGGCAAAAAAGTGTTTCAAATTTAGCAGCCTACAAAATCTCTTAACATCAACATTTATATCATATTCAGAGACAAAAGCTGAAGGTACATAGTTCAAGCCTTTATTTAACATACTTTTCTCATTTTTTTGTTAACTACACATCAGTTAAATTAACAATCAAATTGGCTTGCTGAAAAGTTTCAGTTGCATTGGTGGCTTCAATGTATCCCTGAAAACCTTTTCCACCACTTCCAATCTGAAATCTGGTTGCTTTCCAATGTTTACACCCCCCTCTCCTAAAGGGTTCTCTCTCCCTTTGATTCTTTTAGGTACTGGTGATGTCTACTCAAAAGTGTCCCCAAAATTATTATCAGTGTTTGTACTTGGTGGGTTAGAGGAAATCTCTGAGGCACTAGAGTCTGTATAACACATAGTGCGCATTGTTTTTAATATAGATTTTCCCCTTTTACGTTTTTCACGACTGGATTTATTTACAGTTCCAGAAAATCTAACCACCCTTTTCATTTTTTTCCACATATATGCTGTATCATTTTTAAAATCATTCATGTCCCTATTAAACTTCTTCAATTTACGCATTTTTAACTCACTATCAAATGCATTAATTTGTTCTACATACATATCATACAATTTGTTATATCCACTTTGTTTTTCATATTGCTGAACATTCAAAAGGGTAGAGTCTAACTTTACATTAGTCTCTATTAATGTTTTATCATAATACAAAATTAAAAGTTCAATAAACATTCTAGAAGCGGTATTTTGCACCAACCGCCATTTTGACATAAATTCAATGTCCTCTTTTCCACCCCCAGGTTCAACAGCTTTGCTGAGTTGAGTGCTGGTATTTTGTTTTGGTTTTGTGTTTACTGACCGGAGCACCCCTTTTAACATGCGCACCGCTACTTTTGAATTCTTGTATTGTTTGTTGAGTGTTGTGTTTCAAAGCGTATTATTTGGTGGATGTTACATTAATTTTCTACTATACGAAAGTGGAACGAGAGTCATGGCAGTTGGTTATGGTGATTTGCGAACTTTTATTGGAAACCTCTCTTCAGATAAGGATGATAATTCATGGTATGAAGGCCAGAGAACACGAGAAACTACTGGGACAGTAACTGAGATGAATACTGATACTGAAATGGAGCATGCATTTAAAGACTTGAGTTTGTGTTCTAAATAATTTTGATCTACAGTGTGGCATATTAAATTGTTGAAAGCATATTTGGGCACCAAGATAGCTCCATGGGGTTTACGAACATATGTTGAACCTGGGGTTAGAAAAGAGGACATTGAATTTATGTCAAAATGGTGGTTGGTGCAAAATACCGCTTCTAGAATGTTTATTGAACTTTTAATTTTGTATTATGATAAAACATTAATAGAGACTAATGTAAAGTTAGACTCTACCCTTTTGAATGTTCAGCAATATGAAAAACAAAGTGGATATAACAAATTGTATGATATGTATGTAGAACAAATGAATGCATTTGATAGTGAGTTAAAAATGCGTAAATTGAAGAACTTTAATAGGGACATGAATGATTTTAAAAATGATACAGCATATACGTGGAAACAAATGAAAAGGGCGGTTAGATTTTCTGGAATTGTAAATAAATCCAGTCGTGAAAAACGTAAAAGGGGAAAATCTATATTAAAAACAATGCACACTATGTGTTATACAGACTTTAGTGCCTCAGAGATTTCCTCTAACCCACCAAGAAGAGACACTGATAATGATTTTGGGGACACATTTGAGCAGACATCACCAGTACCTAAAAGAACCAAAGGGAGAGAGGGTCCTTTAGGAGAGGGGGGCGTAAACATCGGAAAGCAACGAGATTTCAGATTGGAAGTGGTGGAAAAGGTTTTCAGGGATACATTGAAGACACCAATGTAACTGGATCTTTTCAGCAAGCCAATTTGATTGTTAATTTAACTGATGTGTAGTTAATGAAAAAATGAGAAAAGTATGTTAAATAAAGGTTTGAACTATGTACCTTCGGCTTTTGTCTCTGAATATGATATAAATGCTGATGTTAAGAGATTTTGTAGGCTGCTAAATTTGAAACACTTTTTTGCCAAAATGGATGGAAGCTGTGTCCCATCCCCTGAATTTAAGGTAAAACAATCTAACTTTAATCCACCCTATGAAGCTAAGGTTAAATTATTTGAAGAACTTGCCCTGAGAGATTTGCATAGTCAACAAACTGTTATTTTTAAACATCATGGCTCGAACCTCAGTCCTGATGAGAGACAAGCACTAAAGAGTCTTAGGGCTAATAAGGATGTCGTAGTTGTAAGGGCTGACAAGGGGGGTGCTATCGTCATTTGGAATACTTCAGAATATATTAATGAAACAATGAGACAACTAAGTGAAACCAAGTTCTATTGTAAATTAACTTATGACCCCATTAGGGAATTTAAAAGAAAGATGGATGGTATACTTTCTTTTTACAAAGAAAAGGGAGTTATTACAGATGGTTTATACAAAGAACTTTTGGTGACTGATTCAAAAAAATCAGAACTTTTATATTCTCCCTAAGATCCATAAGATGATAGATTCCCCACCAGGTAGACCTATAGTCTCTGGCAGGGGATTTTTGACTGAACCTGTCTCTAAATATTTGGAATATCAGTTAAAGCCCTTATTGGTTTTGGTTAGAGCCAGATCGAAGGATACTAATGAGTTCCTTCAACTGATGAATAACCTACAAGTTCCTGTCAATTCCTATTTATGTACCTTAGACATACAATCACTATATACTAATATTCCTCATACAGGTGGTATTATGGCAGTTAGATACTGGCTTAAGGAATATGGGAAATATTCCGAAGAACACTGTGAGTTTCTTATAAAGATGATTAGTTTGGTACTAGAACACAATGTGTTCTATTTTGGGAATGACTGTTACTTGCAGTTAAGTGGTACAGCAATGGGTACTGTATTTGCCCCTATCTATGCTGACCTTTTTATGGGCTTCATTGAACGTGGCTTGATATATGGAGATCAGAATGTACATCTAAAGTATTTAAACATGTGGCGCCATTTTCTGGATGATTGTTGGGGAATATGGACTGGTACGTTGGAAGATTGGCATATTTGTGTCTTTCGGCTTTTCCCGGTTAGGGGTCACCACAGCGGAACTCTGGTCCGCTAATGATTGGTAGTGGATTTTTACATACCGGGTTACCAGCCCTGATGCACAACCTTCAACGAAGGCACACCCCATTCACGTATACCTCCACACAGAAGACGCTCTAGCTGGGAATCGAACGGGACAACGTCTTACTATGAGGCGACAACACTACCGCAGCACCACTACCGCTTGTAAAATATCTGAACTCTAATGAGTTTGGTATAAAGTTCACAGATAGAATTGAACCATGTACTATTGATTTTCTTGATGTGAACGTGACAAAAGTACTGGATGGTACTATGGTCACAACACTATATAGGAAACCTTTCACAAAAATGCCCTTCTAGAAGCCAGTAGCTGTTACACTAGACATACGATTACTGATATACCGATGGCCTAGTTCCAGAGACTGTGCCGCATTTGTAGTAACGATGGTGATTATATAAGTGAGGCACAGGATATGAAGGATAGGTTTATAGATAGGGGTTATGATAAAGCTCATATTAATTCAATATGTGATAGAGCTATGCAGCTTAAAAGAGAACCATTGCTGTACACTTCACGAACAGATGGTACTAGGGTAAATCCTCATGATGTTCCTAAAATTAGATTTGTGACTACCTATGGTAGCAATACTTATAAAATTAAAGAAATCATAAATAGACATTGGCATATTTTGAAATCAGATGATTTATTAGATCAATGTCTAGATGATGTTTGTTCCTTTAGCTATAGACGTCGTAAAAACATTGGTGAAATTTTGTCTTGGTACAAGAAAATGGATAAAAACTGTGATTATCGACAGGATGGTCCTAAGGGAAGCACCTATTTACCTCGCTAAATACACCCAGAGTATTTGAGATTAGATATTTGATTACTTGTCAAACAGCATGGGTGATATACATGGCCATATGTCAATGTGGTTCTTTCTATGTGGGCTAAACTTCTAGGTCTTTTAAGACTAGAATTGCTACTCATTTGAGTAATATCAATTGTAAAAGACCTAGAAGTGCCCTATTTAAACATAAACTTGAACATGATACAGCCCATTTTGTATTTGTAGGAATTGACATGGTTGTGGGGTTACATCTTTCTGATAACAGTAAACAGAGGATTTTGGATAAAAAAGAAAGGTTATGGATTACCAGCCAGGGAGCTTTATATAAACCCGGTTTGAATGGGTACTGGAGATGAATTATGTGGGTGTCTGCACTGTACCTTTCACTAGTTCTATTGTTGTGAGATGATATAATAGTAAAAACATTAAGCTAATTGCATTATATATAACATTTTTTTTGGTATATAAGGATACGTGATATAATAAGAAAATGTGTATCATGTATATATTTATTATGATACAGGAAGATTATAGATGTCCTATTAATTTAATGTATTTAATTTATTTTGTTGTTTTTTTATTTTATATTGTATATGCATACTTGCTATAGAATGTCATTTAACACCTAATACTGATATATATATATATATATATATATATATATATATATATATATGTGTATGTATGTTTCTTTATTCATGTATATATGTTTATACAGATTTAATCTTTAACATCTTGATTGAATCATAGTATATTCTGTCCCTGTAATTACTATAGCTTTAATTTGGCTGTGTATTTAACTGAAGAGGGAAGTTATGCAATTACACACTGAGGACACTAGAGGGCAAAACCAGATACCAGTCTGTGTGGTTGTCTGTACCATATTTTTCACTAACTTCTCTGCTGAGAGATGGTAGAACAGTAAAAGTACTATGAGCTATTTTAGCTCACTCAAAAGTGTTTCCAGACTCATTTTTTTGCCTGTATTTGGGCACTTTACAAAAGAAGCCTTGCTTGGTTGAGTGCTGGTATTTTATTTTAGTGTTGTGTTTGCTGACCGAAGCACCCCTTCTAACACGCGCACTGCTACTTTTGGATTCATATATATATATATATATATATATATATATATATATATATATATATATATATATATATATACACACATGGGTCTACTTCTCTTTATCGAAATGTCATCATTTAGAAAAAGAGAAGTAGACGATCACTTATGCGAAAGTGCACTTAAACGAAAGTGCACTTTCACAAATATCAGTTCAACGAACTGATAAAAACAAAGTAAACACCAAAAACAGTGTTTTGCAGGGGGGGCAAGTCCCCCTACACCCCCTATGTGGGGGACCGCTATGTAAATATACTAACTCCGAGATTGCACTACAGTGGGGAAGCAGGTAAATTCCTTTCCCCACTGTAGTGTGCTTCAGCGCCACAGTGTTTCTTAGCAGTTCGTTGAACCGATATTCACGAAAGTGCACTTTCATTTAAGAGCACTTTCGAGTAAGTGATTGTCTGCTTCTCTTTTTTAAAATGATGACATTTTGATAAAGAGTAGACCCCCATATATATATATATATATATATATATATATATATATATATATATATAGATAGATAGATATATGTACACACACATACAAACACACACATGCACACACATAATTTAATTTTATATGTCTAAATCTATAGTTGTGTAAATATATATATATATATATATATATATATATATATATATATACATACATACATATATATATATATATATATATATATATATATATATATATGTACATGTTCTACATGTCTTTGCTTCATATGTATATCTCTATATATCTGAAGTATATACTTTTTCATAGTTATCTATTACCATAAACATCTATAGGTGTATATTTATATGTGTGTATATATATATATATATATATATATATATATATATATATATATATATACTAAGCATGAATGGCTCCAGAGTTTTTTCCCTACTATTCCATACCTGTCCTGAATGATATATTTGAAAAAGCAACAGAAATTTTTACAGCTCCAGTGGTGTAGTGGCACATTTTCTGTTTCTACCGTAGAAAGTCCTTGGTTCAAGACCTGGGACTGATGGGCTTTTCATTAATGTTAAATGTGCAGCCTGCATGATATATTTACAAAAACAAAAACCCTTCCTGCAGTTCATATGGTGTAGTAGTAAATTTTCTGACTCTAGTGTTCGGGGTCCTGTGTTCAAAACTTAACAGCACTTATTTTTTTGCTGCTGGGCAGAACACTGGCTGATGGAGACAGGTGATTAAGGCAGTTGTAAGCAGGTTTGCGTGGTTTTGCGTGAAGCTAAGTGATGCCAACACATGGTTAAACGGGAAAATGCTTAATCTGTGTAGACATCGCTTAGCTTCACGTAAAACCATGTAAACGCGCTTACCTCTTACCCCCACACTAATTTCTTTAAAAGAAAAAAAGGGGGTGCTAGGAAAGTGTTGAAAAAAGGGGCATGCAGAGGGAAAAACAAGATGAAACATAACTAGGAATGTGCAGTATGGGAGTTGGGATGGTCCATAGCTGTCCATTTCTCCTATAGCAACAGCTGTGCACTTCTACAAATTTTTGAGATAAATTTGGACACTTGAACCCCTGAGAGAGTGGTGAGCACAACAGTAATGTGTTGTCAAGCCAACTGGACCAGATTACCAGATTACATGCCCTTTTTTTTTTTTTTTTTAGGTGAGAGTGGGATGTTGGGGAAGGATAGTAGGTATAATTGGGGAGGTAGGTTGGATAGGAATACAGACAAGACAGCAGACAGGTGTGGTGTTGGACACTTGGGGGTAAACACCTTGGACGGGGAGGGTGGTTGTAAATCGAAAGGGCATGAGCCCCCGTATGGATACAGTGGGATTGAGGTCCCCCCCCATGGGCAGTCACCACTGCACCTTCAGAGCCCCAAAGGTGGCTACGCTGAGGGCTGAGCCGGTGGGGCAGGCTGACCCTCAAGATGTGCCATGCGGCCCTCAAGCTGGCATAGCTGATCTCTGAACTCCTTTCGAAGCTCAGTACGCACCAGACCCCAGACCTGGGAATGGGTGACAGTCTCCTGTCTGTACTCACTTTCGGGGGCGGGGGACGAGCCACATCCCCTGAGGTGGTTCTTTCCAAGAGTGGTTGCAGGATCAGCAAATGAGGAAGTTTTGGGGCAGGACAGGTGGATCCGCTGGGATCGACCTTCCCAGATGGGCTATGGTGTTGAGGTTTTATAGCATATGTTGGTTAGTCATGAACAATGTAATTCCAGGATTAGTTGTAACAGCATGCATGGGTGTTCCAATTGAACCCATAAAACAAGTTTCCAGCAGTTGCATAGCAAACAGAACACATGCAGATTTGGAACCACAGTGGATATAATAACAGCATGCAGGTTACATTGATAGCAACAGGCCACCATTGATATTATTTCAACAGGGTCCATTAATATTCAAATATTTAAATAAGTGTAGAACAATAGGGAACATGTCCCAACAGTAGGTTTGGTAAGGAACATACCCATTGATTTATGTGGTTAGATTATTGTTGCAGACAGAGTGGGGAAGAAAGAGAGAGATAACTTAACAACTGTATATTTTCAGTTGCTCACAACTGTTCTGATAATTAGTCTAATCACTACTCTCCAGATATGCACTCACATTACATCTACCTATGGCCTTGAGGTTGGGCAGTAGGTGTTGTACACAGTGAATGACTACAGACGTCGTACAGCTAATATTATGCATGCACTTACCTCGCAAAACCTGTGGAGGAAATGTATGTTAACACTACCTGACTGTTTCTACACATATTCTCATATTCTTGTGTGAAAATATGCATATAGCTTACTACCACTCTCGGGATTCGAACCCTGCCTGTTTGTTCAAAAAGGTACCACAAGGCTGTGCTTAATCACAACCAGCTGTTGTTTATTGCTGTACTTTCTTTGACTGTTGTTTACCTATTACTCTCTGGTACGGACAATCTGACCTTGAAATTCTGACATTTATGCATGGCCAACAGTTGTTATACTGTGTAATCACACTTTCAGATATTACAGTGCAGAAAATAATGGTTAAGAAACAACATTAGTATTCAGTTATCAGATATTGGTGTAGGGAACATTTCTTATAGTTAATCTGTTTTATAGCTCCAGAATATTTGCCAGTTGAGTCTTACTTAATGCTATCAGACCAATAGTTACTTTGCAAAAGCTGTACACATTTATATTCTTAATAACACATAGAAAAAATAAAATACAACAGTCTGGGGTTTAGACTTCTATTGACAGGTAAACACAATTTAATTGATATATACCCAGTACATCAGTATTACTCTGCTAATTTGTCATTTATTCAGTACAAACAATCATACCTCTCAACATCTTAGAGTGAGACATCTGGACAAAGCCATATAAAAAGTGGCACAAATAGGGACAAACTTGAAATATCACTCTTACAAAGTTAGAAAGTTGATAGAATAACAGGCTTTGCATTAGCATGTATTTTATTTTCTGAAGGGTATGAAGTCTTAAACTCACATGTCTGCCATTATTTTCTAACTTCAGTCTTTAATGATTTGCCAGAAAGCCACAATTTTATGGGAAACGGACCAAAAATATAAGGCAGACATCTGGACATTTTGCAAAAATCTGTACAGTTGAGAGTTATGCAAACAATACACAAATTTTACTGCTGACAGGTGATATTCTATTCCTTTCTGTTATTTACCCTGACTACTGCAAGCTACATTTATACTCACCAGCCTCATGATGCAGCCTTTGCAACCTGCTGGCATGCGCTTCCATGTTCACGGCCCTCTCATCTGCAGCTGTACAGGGGACAGAGAAACATTTATACATACCTATCCATCACATACACAGGCTGGAGTATCTTGAACATTACTTGATACTGATACTTACACACATCTGGGACATTCTGTGCCCGAGCATCTTTTATCCATTGGACCAAATGATCCCTCTTCCTACACTTCAGATCGGCAAAGTGGTGCCGGACCTGCTCACCAGTCTGAGGGATAACAGTAGCATTGGTGAGGTCACATGCGATACAGTCCCAGGTGTCTGCTTTGTATTGGGAGCTCTGGTACTGGCCCTGCAACAGTCTCCCTTAATGGTCTTTCACAAGGAGTCCAACCATGACCCTGGACTCTTGAATGCCCAAGTGTTGCACCCTAAAGTGAGAACCCTCTCCAACTCCAGCCATGGTGTCTACAGTGATGAGCTACAACAGGTTATGGGCTGTATTCCCGCCTACGAGGTTTATATAGAGCTGATTTCACACACTTTGCCATTATTGGACCATTTTAAATACGCTGAGCTAAGCTAAGCTATGGGTAAACCCACTTAGCTAAAGTTGACAGTGCTTAAAGGTGCATGTTGAGCACTACTTACCAATGGGCAAATCTGCTTAGCTGGGCTACTCATTGCTTAGCATTTATATTTAAGCAATGCTTATACCAGCTAAGCATAAATGTGCACTGCTTAACATGGCACAAATTTAATTTTATATACTATCAGCCGTATGGGATAGAGTCATCATTACTGACATATTATAATTTTATGTTTACCTTCCCCTGATATCCCCTATGTGCTTTCATTACATTTATCCTTGTGTTACTGTACTGTATGGGGCACTTGTGTTTATATGGAGGATTTCACATATTTTCTGGATTGACACCTTTTTTTTTAGTTTTGCTACACTACCCTGAGTGAGAAATATTATTTACTACTTCATTTATTACAACATATGACTTTTACTACTGCTTTCATATATAAAAGTGAAAAGACTTCACTGGGGCTCGAACCATGAATGCCTGCTTGCAAAGATGCAGTTTTAACCGCTATACTATTTCAGATTACTTGTGTAACTGATATTCTCCTATTTAACTCCTTCAGATATTTAAGCTATGCTAAGCATAGGTGAGCGAAGTGCACATCCTCTCAACTATGCTTAAACTATATTGCGGCCCAAAAAAAAAAAAAAAAAAATATATATATATATATATTTCTTGATTGAAAATACACCTCTTCGAAAAAGAAAAGTAGATCCACACTTACGCAAATGTGCACTTCGCTGAAAGTGCACTTTTGCGAAGATCATTTCAACGAACCTCTCAGGAAACCTTAAACAATGTTTTGGCAGGGGCAAGCCCCCCTGCACACCCCCTACTTAAATATACCAACTCCGTGATCACACTACAATGGGGAAACAGGTAAATTCCCTTTCCCCACTGTTCCTTAACAGTTCATTGAACCGTTCTTCGCAAAAGTGCACTTTCAGTGAAGTGCACTTTTACGCATGTGGGTCTACTTCTCTTTCTCGAAGTAGTGTGCTTTCCTTGAAGAGAAGTAGACCCATATATATATATATATATATATATATATATATATATATATATATGTGTGTGTATGTGATTTTTTTTTTTTTTTAATGGGATAACAGGTTTGGCATATTGTGTGAATTTTTGGATGTGTATATGAAGAACAGTTGATTTTAAGTCTGCACATCCTTTGGAAATTCATGCTAATAAGAAAACTGTTATTCTATCAACTTTCTGTTTGTATGTGCTATATTTAAACTGTGTCCCTATTTGTCCCCCCAACATTTGTGTATTTGGCCAGTGTTTGTGTTCCCCGAGGTTGAGAGGTATCCTCTCGCCTTTTGAATTGCTGAACGGCAATTCTGGAGTGCAGGAGGCATGTGTATTGTGAGAGCTCTGGTCTCAGACACATACTCCTGCACTCATACACACAGATCGTATCCGTGTAAGACTACAGCAGCACACCTTCATTAATATTCATGGTGTGCTGCTGCTCTACATGGACACAATCCATTCTGTGCAAGAAAGCTTATTCTTGCACTGAAGTTTCATGAATCCGGGGGTATGTCTATGGTCTTTATATAGCTGCCCATGTGTAAACCAAATTTATTGCAGGATAACTCCTAAATCCTTCTATACTGTTATCCCACACCACTGTTTGTAAAACAGACATGAGAGTGATGTTTCACAATCTACTCGCATATGTTGGTACTACAATTGGCAGAGATCATCTTTCATTGATTAAAATGTTACTAGCTAAATGTGTTAAAGATCCACAGTAAAAGTAGGATATAGTTTACCCACAATACTGAGTATAGCATTTGCAGGCCTAAAGAGTAACCCTAGCACCTACATGGGTAACATTATTATTCAGAACTTCCAAAGAATAAACAACTTGTCATGCTTCACTCTGTAAATGTGTTTATTTTAGAACCAGTGAATATCATAAATATTATTACAGTTTCCAGTACATTGAATGTAATGTCACCCATACTGAAGTCAGTGTTACAAAACTGATTGTTCATAGTGCTGTTGGAAAACTTTTGGAAGACAAAGTGGAAGTGTTACATACATTGTCTTTCATGAAATACCGCAGAAAGTTATCTGTGAATACTCAAATGTCTTGCATATCACTATCTGACTGTGCCAAATGCCCTTAGATTTTGAATAGTAAACCATAAAAACAAAACAATCCTATACAAAATGTCTCATCTGTTAACAGGCCCCATTTTAAGTCTTTTTCACCACTGCTTTCCACAGATCTGTGATGTCCCCAAGACACAGTACAGTTACTTGCTACTGCTGCTGACCTTGTCAATGCAGCATAAGTTAATACTGGGGACACTGCAGCTGACTCCTGTATATGCATAATGAAAATTGAATCACTGTTTGGACACAATAAGTCTTCCACATTTTCTCTTCAATAGATAATCCATGTATAGACGAAACAGTACCTGTATTAGAACAGTGCACAACTGCTACCCAAGTAAAGCTCCTACCCACCTTCAGCTTATTTTTCCTGCAACTAAAAAAGAACTCATTAGGCAGACTGCTTATTTTGATTTCCTGAAGTAGAGTCTGTGGAATATTATCAGTATCTTCCAGTGCAGCTGAGAGAGCTTTCAGTTCCACTGTATGATCAGAGCATCCATTCACCTCATTGTCTTACATGCTACCATTGTCCTCCCATTGTACATAGCAGCACAATTTAAATTATTCATGGCTATGGTAAGGGATGTTACCTGGTATACAGGACAGATTTCCATACTGACCTGGCATGACTACGCCAGTGGAAAAAGTTAATCAATAATGTATGTAATACTTAGATTGTAGTGTATAGTAAACAGCACATCAAAACTGTATTGCCTGTGCTAATGTTGTCATAATTGCATGTGATTTTATGAGATTTTCAATGAGGGAACTCAAATGATGTTCTGTTTTTGCATGCACTTTTTTTCTGTTCCAGGTTTGGGAAATGGAAAACTTTAAGGTATGGATGTGTAAAAATACTTGATCATTGAATACCATGGGAAATAAGTAGTATATATTAGCTGTTCAGTTTCAGTAGGGTCCGGATAACATATGTAGATATGGGAGAGTATCATACATGAAATTTCTAGTGGAATAACCTACAGTAACAGTGATATCTGATAGGTCTGCTGTAATGGTCTGAGAAGACATCCACAATTATGATAAGAACAGCAAATAATGCTAATTGTATTTATTGTGGAGTTTAGCATGTTTCATTGGTTTTATTTCTATTTTTTTTCATTTAGATATGTTCAGCTTAATGCCCAAGGATATGAGAAATATAAATACAATGAGAAGATACCAGCATTTTTGAAGAATCACCCACAAGACTTTGTTTTACATGTAATGCAGAGGTACTTTAATACTCTGGACAATACGCATATATAACATCTGTAAATGATCAAAGTGGAATTTTCAAAATAAAAAGTGAGTGTCATAATGAAAAACATATACAGTTGATTTGGGCAGTGAGTCACTATCATGCAGTTGTGAAGATTGGAGAAGATTCCTCTTGCCATGCAAGCACATGTGTTGCATTTTTCGCTGCATTGATGGATGGAGGTGGAATAGCCTTCATAACTCATATTGTTTATATTAGATAAAGACTGTCATGCAATGATCAGTGGGAGACATCCGAAGATGGTTGCAAAACAGGAGCATGTACAGGTAATGAAAACAGACCAATCATTACTTGACCTGCCACCATGTAGGAGAAGTAGAACCAATCGGGCAGTGTACACAGTACCTAAAGAAAATAACTGTTTATTTGGTGACAAATGAAAGTCTACAAAACCTTTCTGATATGCTAAAACAAGTATCAGAATATGCATACACAGAAATACCAGCTGATCATGGTTTACCACTGATTGAGTCATCTGGTAAGCAGCAGTCACATGGATAAATACATCCCATTCCACAACAAAAAAATATGGAAAGAAAAAAGGTCTTAAGCACAGAGGTTTGGGAAAAAAACAGACCTGCAGAAGGTTGATGTCTGGGAAAGTACTGAAATGACATCTGAGAATACCAAAGAACATAAATACACAATCGAAGACGATGTCAATATCTTGTCAGTTAGTGATGTTATCGCAATGACATTACCAGAGGAACCGTTACATAGAGTTACAAAGGATGCAGAGAGATGGTCATTGCTTCATTGTAACAGGCTGACTGCTCAGGAAGAATAGTCAGAAAGAGTGGAAGATGAAGATGACACCTAGAGTAATTCATGGAATCAAACTGACATACAGAGACAAAAATGACATTTCCACTTGTGAATGGCTCAATGATAGCATCATTGATGCATGTCAGTATTTACTTGCAGAAAATCATCCATGTTATGGTGGTTTCATAGACACTGTGCTTCTTGCTCATAAGTCTGTGAGTGAAATTGACTTTGAAAAGATTATCCAGATTCATCATCTTGGGGCACACAGGGTTGTGTCAGGAGGTGTGGTGCATGTATAACAGTCTATGACTCTTTACAATTCTCTGGCATCTTAGACACACTGAAGGAGCAGCTCATTAGAATGTATGCCCCATTATTTGCAGGCGCAGATCAAGTGCTTGATGTTAATTTTTTGTGTTGTTAAAATCATATAGGATCCAGTGACTGTGGTATTTTTGCTGTGGCTAATGCTGTTGCTACTGCAAATGAATCATGTTTGTTGAACATATACTTCATCCAAAGGGAAATGAGACAATATTTAGTTCAATGCATTGATGAGAGAGAGAGGTGAAGATTTTTCTACACAAACTAGTGAAAAAAAGTGTAAGAAAGTGCAGTTGACACCGCATTTGTTCTGCAACATATATAAAGTGGATGATTGAATGCCATGTATGTAAAACATGGCTACATTTCACATGTACTGGTGTTACAAAGGATGACCGGTGTGTGAAAACCGCAAATAGGTTCTTTTGCAATAGATACAGCACAAACAGCAGTGGAGTAGTGTGTTGCACTAAAAACAAGTGTATTTTCATCTATGGCACTGTCCTAATTTGACATTACATTTCATGGCTTTGAACACTGTGGTTCTGCTGACCAGCCATGCTGTCTGTGTTATAGGGCAGAGACCCAGTAGTATTAATTGAGTGCTTACTTCTTGTCTTGATGATAGTGCTCCACTGTCATATTGTATTTTACCTCATTTTAGCACATATTGCACTTTGCTATTTAAAATATCAGTATTTTGTATATTTCACTGATATAGCACAATGACACTAGCAGTTCAATCAATCTGAAAACTGAAGCAGTGCAGGGAATTTCCCTAAACAAGTAGTGATGACTGGTGTCAAGTGAAAACCTAAGAATAGACCATAGCAACTGTATACTTTCACTGGAGTAATGTACAGGATAGGGAAGTGAAGTAGTACTAGAATGTTTCTGTTTTGTGAGTAGCCTAATGAAGACAAGCCAAAAATATAGTTTAGATGTAAGAGTGACATGCACATGGAATTGGACTGCGTTGTGCAGTAGTGTACCTGCAAATGAAGGCAGATAAGTAACTCATGCCCTAAGGAAACATCCAGTAGGAGTATGAATGTAGTCAGAATCATTGCAGATATATGCATAGTCATCAATGCTGTGACACAAAAAATTGCACACTGTGTCATTGTGGCACAACATATATTTCAGTGATTTCTGCAGCATTATGTACAGTTCCATTGTAAATAGTTTGTTTTAGAAGAGTGCTTTTAGTTGGTACTGGTATTACACTAAATGTTTTACACTTCTAGGGTTTGATGAGTAGGGTCTACTTTAGAAGGCTGACAGCTTAAAACACGGAAATTCAAATGATCAAAAACTCAACATATAGAATGTAAAACAAAGAGTGAGAAGGTCACACAGAAAAAACAATCAGGAAAAACTAAATGAAAACTCTAGCCAAGCTAGAACTTCCACTCAAACCTCTTGAATCAGAGGCACATGGGATATATGTAAATGACCCTTAAGAGCATCAGATGTTTCATTTATGTGGTGATTCTGAATACCCATGACTTATTTCAAGTCACTTCAGTGGACAATTTCAGGTCAATAAAGCTAAACCCCACTAGGAGTTGATATGCATATTTCAGCCTTATTATGACATCATCAACACAGCACAAGCAGAGTGTTTGACTAAGGATAAGAAACACAGGGCTGTTATACCCAGCTGATGTCCATTACCATTAGGGTGACTACAAAATATCCCGACTAACAAACTAAAACAAAGAGTGAGAAGGTCACACAGAAAAAAAACAATCAGCAAAAACTAAATGAAAACTCCAGCCAAGCTAGAACTTCCACCGAGTGACCTCTCAGACCTCTTGAATCAGAGGCACATTGGATATATGCAGATATCCTATGTGCCTCTGATTCAAGAGGTTTGAGAGGTTATTCAGTAGAAATTCTAGCTTGGCTAAAATATAGAATGTGGAATTTTTCCCTTCAATGGTACTGTGCATTCTGGGAGTTGGTATATATAACTAACAGGGGGTGTGAGGGGCTATGCCCTCCAGATCTCACATGGGGAGTATAGGTGGCTTGCCCCCCTGCATGAAAAATTTGTTCTGTATTTTGAGTTTTCAATCATTTGAGCTTCAGTCTTTTGAGCTGTTGGTCTTCTGAAGTAGACCCAGTGAGTAGGTAGTGCTGTCCTTTTTATACAGCTACATAGATGTGGAACTTTAACAAGCTTTGCTCACTCAATTTTATTACATATTTTACAGCTTTGAATTGAGCAACTATTAACAGAATGTTGTAAATTCAGATTATCACTTTGATGTTACTACGGGTATTATTACTGATGCTTTTTAAAATACTTGTTACCTACCTCAGTATTACTGTCCAGATGAGTGTTCTAAAGTGTGCACTACTACAGTTATGCACTGGTTTATGGTTTATTTTTACTGCAAATATTGTGGGTACATGATACCATAAACTGCATGTTACATATGTGTTTGTGTCATTACTGTACTTGCATTTGATCAGTGTTATGAGTGTAAAAGGACATGTTGCACTGTTTCATATAACAGTAGCAAATAACTAATTGGTACTCACAGAAATATTCATGGTTGTAGCATCAGCAGTTGTATATTGTTTTAGAGAAATATGTATATCTGCTTTGTATATTTATATGTTTTATTCTCACCAATGGAACATATTCAGAAAAGTAAATAGGTTAAAATATAAAACTTGTACATTTCATTTGTAAAATGTGCCTCCGAGCTTGTTTCCATTAAGACCTATTTCTGTTTGTGACATTTTTTTAAAAGTGATATACAAACCATTCTACATTTTCAATAATTATAGCAGTATCTTGAAGTTCCAAAGGTACAGCAGTATTGCATTATAATCAGTAATAATGTTTTGGAAGTAACAGGTCAAATGTTTGTCAGAATGCAGTAATCTGCACAGGTTGTGTGCCTTACAGGTCATGTTAGGTAATAGTAAATCAGTGCCGCAGTAGCCATCAAGCTGACAAGAAAGAACTCTGAAAGTAATGTTGATGTGGCCATTAGTACTCCCTCATACATGGTGATACACAATGGTGGCAGTTGTGAGTGTTATTTCCCTTTAACGTTACAGCTGCAGTATGACACTTAGAAGTTTACACAGTGTGTCCATTGTATCCTTGGGGTTGTACAACAGCCACTATATCCTAACCTGACATATTCCAAGCATTCCTGCTGTACACCTACCTTATATTTGTTAATATTCTCCCATTCTTGTTAGTACAGTCAGCCTGATGCCCAGTAATGTCAGCAGGATTTTCTGCTTTTTTGCCTAGCACTACACACAGTTAAGTACCTCTTCCAGCTAAAAAGTGGCTTTTGAACAAGTTCAAAAAAGGGCTGGTTATTCCTCCATTAAAGTACACATGCCAGCTATGGACTATTCACACAGGATTCCTTTTCTTATGTGTGCCATCTTATAGGATATGCAATGATGTTATTAAAGATATCAGTATTATGCCCCAGTCTGTCATTGAAACCTAAACGTTGTTCATAAAAGGTCACACTGTCTCCTTTGAATGCACTTCATTACTCTGATGTTAAGTTACGGTTATGGAGAACTCATTTTTGTGTTTTGGACATAACTATGAAGGTTGCCAGAATTGCAGGCCTTGTCTTGTAAGTTTCCTTTTTTTATTGGCAAACAAAGACATACTATCCCAGAGAAGCAATCAGTGCCTTATGCTAGAAGTAGCTACAAAGGGCAGCCTCAGTTAGTAAATTCACCTTCATCTGTTTTTTTTTTACATATTTCAGTTTAAAGTTGTTATGGAATCAAGTTATCTTACATCAAATCACTTATTGCTGTGTATGCTAGAATATACATCACTTTATTAATATACGTTATTGCAAAATCATTGACAGGAAACCCCAGACAAGGATGTTGTTTACCATTGTGCAAGTGTAAGGTATACTTGCAAATAGTTTTTATGCATTTCCAGGGAAATAATGGACAGGATACATTTGAGTTGCACTGCTGGGTCTGTAGCCACATTTGCAGATGTTTGTTTTGCTCACTATTCAATGTATGGGAGACTTTTGCATAAAACATTGACAGATGGAGTTTTGTCTCATATATAAATTGAACTGTATAACTGCCAGTAGTAATGCTGTTATCATGTCTACTTGTGCACTATTTAATTCAAAAGCTGGATATGACCATTTATGTTTTAATACCAAATCAGAGTATATTGATAAGAAAAGTGATCTATGTAGTAAGACGACAGTGAAACACATTTGCACACGTACATAAAATAGAAAACAACGCAAAAAGTCAAGTGAGTTCACCATGTTACACATGGATACGTTTTCAGCATTTTACAAATTCACTGAAAAAATGGTGAATTAAGGAACATTTACTTCAGTAAAGCAGTGGAAGAGACATTACTGAATCAGGACTTTTGGCATGACATCAGGTATGTTGTAGAGAACTGTCTACAAACCATTTTCACCCTTGTTAGTTCCTTTCATTGGGATCTGGCTTCTGTTTTAATAATCCATGCTTCATGAAGGACAAAGTAAAGTCTGAAAACTGGGATTCACCTTACATTTCATTAAGAATAATTTTGGGTGATGATACATCATCATATTGACAGAGCACAGCATTATCAAGTCATCAATAAATGTACCATTTGTGCTACCAGGACCTGATATTATCCTCAGCCAAAAGCAAAGCGTCCATCTCCTTCCCAAATAGAGAAAA
This sequence comes from Protopterus annectens, assembly GCF_019279795.1. Lineage (NCBI taxonomy): Eukaryota > Metazoa > Chordata > Ceratodontiformes > Protopteridae > Protopterus > Protopterus annectens. The sequence continues at coordinate 1,298,438,702 of NC_056725.1, read as the reverse complement.
GGAAATGGTCATTCATGCCAGTGTACCATGAAGGGTGTGGAATCAATTCCCAAGGATGACAGTCCTTTTCTCTGATAGTATTTATCCATTTCACATCTGTGCTAAAGGGACAGGGAAATATTCTATTCAAAGGAAAGTAGTACATCTCCTTCATAAAAGAGAAGTGGTCATATCTGATGTTCTGTTCATTCTCCCTCAACAAATGGGTTACAGATCCAATCCCAGGATCTGAGTCTGTTGCATACTTCAATTTTTGGTTCAACTTTCAAGCTCCTTTTTCCACCCACAATGCCCGAATCCTTCCCCAGTACCTCAGATCTTGTTTGTTACCAAAGCAGTCACACATAGGGTCATTGTCTCAGTGATTTTTCAGGTATTTCAATTTTTTTATAAGTAAACTTCTTAGGCAGTTCTTCCTTGCTCTGTCTACTATAATCCTCCCTGTTGGTCTTCAATTTTAACGTATCTGGATATTTTCTTATAGCAATTTCTTAAATTTACCATGGATGGCATTTTCTATTTCTGTATTCTTTTCTTTCCTTCCTGCCCTAAGGATAATTCTTAATTACCATTGTTGGTAATTTTTTGTGTATATACAGACATATATATATATATATATATATATATATATATATATATATATATATATATGTGTGTGTGTGTGTGTATGCCAACAAGCCAATTGGAACGTCTGATGGGCACAAAATCACTAACTCACATGCCCACAAGGAATGCGTCTATTGAATAGGAGCAGCTCATTCAAATACAAACTGATCAGTGTGTGCAGCTTTCAATATAAGAGCTGTATCTGACAGACACAGTAAACTTATTCTTAAGGGTTTACTATGACTGCCAGCTACAGCTCTCATATTGAAAGCTGCAGACACAGTAAACTTATTCTTAAGGGTTTACTTCCTCCCCAAACATCTTCTTCAGGGGCTAAAACTCCATGTAAGACCAGTAAAGCTCCTTCTGAACATAGGAAGAATTCACCACCGAAGTCTTTCAGGACTTCTTTGGAACTGCCTCATGAAATTTCATATCTGATCTAACTTCTTTGGACTCTATGATATGAAATCAAGATCCAAAATCTGTGGATCATAAACAATTGGATCCAATTATCATATCAGCAAGGCCTATAACTCAGACTACAGATCCCAAATCCTGGTGTCCAAAGCCTAGTACATCCTGCACTCCTACAGCTCATGCCCAAGAGTTTCTTTTTGAGCCAATCTCCATCAGGCTCCATTCCCCTTTCATGAAAACTCCCAAGAAGGACTTTAGGCCCCAGACATCCATACCATCCAACACATCCTCCGTAAGTCTTTCTGAAGTAGTTGTGGACAGGATAATGCAAAGCTTCCTCAGAGCTCAGATCAAGATGGATGTTACCTTGGCTCCATCCCATATTGGATATGTGAGTCTACCTGCTACTACTCACACAGTTTTCACTCCTTCTCTGAACCAGTCTTTGATTTCAGGGCCCCAGGATCTGACAGCTCTGAGAGTTCTAGACCGGGATCCCAACAGAATTAATTCCTCAACTTCGACTTTATCCCTGACTAGCTCTGCTCCTATGCCTTCAGATTGGAACAGGTCCCAGATCCATAGTGTCATATACTTCATATGTGTGGCTGCAACTTGGGTCATTCCTCATATCTTTATTACTCATTACAAAATGTATCTGGCTTCTAGGGGAAGAGCATCCTTATGCTGCACTGTGCTCACGAATATCCTTCCTCAGAGTACACCCAGGATTTTAGGGAGCTGGGGACTCTGCCCCAACTATTGAGGATTGAATGAGAATTGACATCAGATAAAGAAGTTATTTACTCATCACACCATCAGTGTTATCCGTTTTCATTCTTCCTCAACTCCCCTCCCACCCACCCTCAACATTTTTCACAATTGATTAATGGAAGATGTAGAATTTATAAGGGCACCGATGATGTCCTTCCTTTCACTGTTGCAGTCTTCTTTACATCTGGGATTCCCTGCCAAGGGTAGACCAACATCCGGCCAGTATACCATAGCCTAATGTTGCTTTAAGGTACACCAAACACCACAAGTATGCTCCTCACATAGCATAGGGCATAAAGGTAATGTCTGGATGTACCTTCCTTACAATTGTTTTTTTGCCAGTCCAAATGCTTCTGTTAATCATTGGTCTGAATACCTACATCCATTATCTGCAGTTGGAATGCATTTCTGTTTCCCGGTTGAATGCCTATGCCTGTTGCTAAAGTCCAAGCTGTAGCAGATAAATAAAATATTTGGCATGGAAGACGTGAGTTTATTAGCAGAGGTTTGTAAGGAATTTACATATTATTCATAAAGATATACAAACTGGCAAGACTAGACAGATTTTACATTTCATAGGAACATGTACATTTAATTTAAGGTATTTATATATACCCAATAACTATTTGAGACCATGTACCAATAATAACTAAAATAAAAACACAGTGTAATGAAATAAAAATGAGACACTGGTGGTTTCCCACCTATCTGTTGAAAACAAAGGGATGTAATGACTGGGTAGTGCAGATTATTCAGTAACTATTTGAGAGGATATAAATTACTTCTGAAAGTATAGTTATGGAGTAGCTAAAAATTAAGCTGGAGTTTAAAAATAGAGTGGAAATGAAAGGGAGCTACAGATAAGAAATATTTGGATGTACTTATAAATGCTAGAGTATTGATAAATAGGGATACTCTCACAGAACAAGAAGAGGATCAACTGCAGAATGCTAAACAGAAATTAATGGATTGGTGTGGTAATATACAGGAATGTATAAATATTGCTGTTAAGCAACTGTTTTTGGATAATAAAAGTGGAGCACAACAACTTTCAGAACAACGACTCAACCTACAGAAATGAGAAAGGGCTTTTGCCAAGCTTAGGGAGTCTATAACAAGGAAGGTAACAAGAAATCATGTAGAGGTATTAGAAATATTTTAGAAATTCTGTAAAAGTCTGCATAAAGCAGATAGATATGGAAAAAAAGAAAAGATACAAATGGAAATGTTTATAGAAGAAGTAAATATGCCAAGGTTAGAGTTAGATGAGGCTCAGTTACTAATGGTTAGGATAGGAGGAGATGAGATAACTGTTGTGGTATATAACCAGACTACAAGAGAGTCCACAGGGATAGGTGTTATTCCTGTAGAAGTATGGAAAATAGGAGGGGAAAAAACTGACACCTGGAAGGTTTTGTTTAACACTATTTTAAGAGGAGGAGAAGTACCAACATCGTGTAAAAAAGCAGCAGTAGCTGTAATAGCTAAAGAAGATAAAGGCCAATGAGATCCAGCTTCATGCAGGCCCATTTCAATACTAAACCATGCATATAAAGTGTCCATGTCTTTAAAGGCTAAAAGTAGAGCAAATGTAATGCCAAACATGACAGTAATCAGTGTGGTTTTGTTAAGGGGAGACTAACATTTGAGAACAGTAACAGAACACTGATAATCCAGAGGGAAGCAGAATGCCATTGTTGTTGATGGGTCTTGAGTTAGAGAAAGCATTTGGGAGAGTAAGTTTGCAGTTTTTGAGCAGGGCAATGGAAGCATTTGCATTTCCTGAAAAAATATATGGCTGATTTGGAGAATAAATAAGGGATGAGAGACAAAAAGTAAAGTGGGAGGGGTTGTCTGTGATAATTTATGCTTGAGCAGAGGAACCAGGCAGGCTTTGTTGTTTGCATTATATTTAGAACCATTAGCAAAGAAAATAAGGGCCACAGAAATTCAAGGATGTAATTGACATGTTAGTCCATAAAAGATGTTTCTATTTGAAGATGATATTTTATACATGACAAAGCCAGAAACAGACATTACAGTGTTGTGGAACATTTTGAGACAGTTTCATATATTTTCTGGATACCAAATCAATGAAACTAAAAACAGAAAAGGCAGTAATGGTAATTTATGTACCCAGATATGAATTGGTTTAACAATATCCATATCTAAGGGGACATGATGAGATGAAGTATTTAGGAGTATGGATTAGAAAATATTCTGGTGTGGCAGCTGAGAATATGTGGGAAGAAAGCAAGCAAAAGATAATTGAAAAACTGAGAAAATGGAAGCTTTGTTATAGGTATATGGATAGTAAGATATAAAAAGTTGAAATGTTTTTAGTCCCTTTAATCTTTTATCTAGGTTGGCCATATTTGTATCAACCAGAGGAGAATCATGGATAGCAATAATAAAGAACTGAAGGGCTTTATCTGGGAGGGAAAGATGGCAAAAGTCAAGTGGGATAAGATGATTCTTCCATTGAAACACTGCAGATTGGGATTACCCAATTTGAAGTGGTATTTCAGAGCTGCACAGTTAAGGATTTTATACATAGCACAAGCAAAAAACTATAACTCAAAGTAGAAAGGGATGATGAGGAAACAGGGGGAAGGTCAAGAAACAAGCAGAGACAGATTTTGGATGCAAGCCCTTGAGGAGAATAACAATAGTCATACAGAATATTATATGTATAAAGTATCAGGAAGTATCTAAACAAAGAGATTCTGCCAAGAGGGATGTCTGCAATTAGGGACATAGGCAATAGGCAAGAAGGGGCTTGGATTTATTGGAGAAAACTGGCAAAAGAACCATAATATTCGGATCAAAGAACTAGAGAGGGGAGATAATAGAATGGGAAGATGCCAAGAATTTGCTTAGACTTTACAGATTGCCTTCCCTATGAAGGATTGATATCAGAGTGTGGCAAAGAGAAAGAACTGTGGGGTGTCCATAAGAGCAGACCAGCAGTGGTAGATTTTTAGTACAATGTACAACAGGAGCTACCAGTAAAAAAAGGAATAATTAGTAGAGCATATAAAATTTTGCACAATAACTATAAGAATCAATCAGAGGAGGTTAGAAGGGATTAGGAGGAGAGATTGGATAAGTAATTCATGAAGAAACCATGGGTGGATGCATGTATATCTCCCAAATATGCCACAAAATATAGAAGATTCAGGATTTCTGCTTGGAAATGTTTATATGGGTAATTTTTATACCCCAAGTACACTCCAGAGAATGTTACACTGAAATAGACAACAAGTACTGAAGGTGTGATGGGGAAGCAAGAGGTTACTGGGAACATATTTCCTGGGAGTGAGGTGAGCTGGTGGACTTTTAGGAATTACCCTGCAGGATGCACTGTCAGAGATCATGGGTCAACAGACTGGTCTGACGAGGGAGATAACTTTTCTGAGGTATGATACAGAATTGGAATTGCGTAGACATAAGAAGGACTTGGTGTGTCTACTTATGGTGGCTGCCAAAAAAGCAGTTACTAGGAAATGGAAATCAAAATGTAAAACAACTATAGTAGAAGTAGTGAATATAGTAACAGAGATAAAACAACTAGAATTGAGATCTTTAGTAAAGGTAGGAGCAAACTATATAGGAGAAATGGGAATTGTGGGAATAAGACATACAGGGGATGAATGCGGTTTAAAAGAAGGCAGGGGTTAAATGAGCTAGGTAATGTTTTACTGAAAATGATTGGGTAGATTAGATTAATGATGTATAATGTTTGCAACTGGGATTGAGTCAGTATGGTTTGTAATGTAAAATGGTGGCAATTAGGATTGTGTTGGTGTGGTGTGTTTTCATTTATATCAATGTATGATTGCCTGTGTTGGAAGTGATGGTGTAATAAAGATAATAATGATGTTTCTTGTTAAAAAAGGGCAGGAAAGGAAAAAGTTATGTAATACTGTATGAAATACAGCAGTATATGTGAGATATGTTTGTATATGTGAACTTGTTAATACTGTTTGGTTACTTTCATATAAATGTAAATTTGCCTGGGTCAAAAGTGATAATTCAATTAATGTGTTTAAAAAAAAATTGGTTGAAGAGCTCAGTCCTCATGTTTGCTCCATTATGTTCTCACCAGTTGTGGTTCCCCTTCCTTTGGTCTCATCTTTGTTATCCTCCCTGGATACTGGACCCAATTCTAAATTTTCTTTCACAGATCTCATGGAAGAGTCATCCCAATATCCTAGCCCTAGAACTAACCACATGGTTTTTCCATTTCCAGTAATAGCCAGACAGCCCAGGCTTCCTTCCCCGGTATGTACCACTTTAATTTCCTTGCAAAAAGACTCCATCAAAAAGGTTGACAAGAGCAAATGGAAAAGATTTTCCTTTGGGCATTAATAAACAATGCTGACCATTTTACTGCTCCTGTCTCTCATGTTCTTGATTTTCTGTCTGCTTTTTTCAAACATTAAACTACAGATGGCAGCCATATCAGATTTTCATAAAGCAGATAAAAATTATTCATTTGATATTGTCAATTTTCTGGTGTTCCATGATGTGTGTTTGGATCCAATCCTTGGGTCTGACTTGACTACTTTTTACAACTTGTTGCTATAGCAAACTCTTGAGTTCCTCCCTTACCCATGATGCTGTAGGCCCATCTGTCTCTTGGGTCTGAATTGCAGCCTTCATATACGGACATGGTCACTGTCAACTGCTGAGCAGTTAGTAGGTTAAAATAGTTTTTGACTGTATACCTATTCCTTTTTTCATTGTTATATATCATGATAGTTAGAAGCTATCCTCCCTTATCCTTACACTTTTTTTTCCGCATATAGTTTAATTCTACCATTGGTATTTTTGTTTTTATCTTTTCCTACCATTTTAGTATTCCAAACTACCATTGTTTTTTCTTTCCTTGCCTTTCTAATATAGAAGAACAAGTGAAAAAGAAAACTCTTCTGCCTTATTCTTCTTGCTATTTACCATAATGCCAGAAAAACCTTCCAGTTTCAAATAATATAGAGTCATGCCCACTAGTCTTGCACCTATTGTCTGGACTCTGCCTATTTGAAAGTTCTTTGTGAGATTTGTAAATCTCTGATTCCAAAGGCTTTAGTAGACTGGAAAAATGAAATAATTCTAAAGAGACTTGTCCATGAACCCTTTTCAGAATCATGGGCAGAAGCTCAGTCCTTCAAGGCAGGGCAAAAAAAGTTGATAAAAATCAGTCCATGAGCAGTCTGAGACTTGCACTATTTCTTTGGATCCAACAAGGAACTGACCCAGAAGATTTTGAAAGGATTAGATCTCAGACCTCAGATCCAACTGTCTGTGATGGCCTGCCTCATTGGATCTGCTTATCTCTGAGCCAAAATAGCTCCCCTAGACCCATTATGCATCCTGTCAGGATCCAGTCCCCTCTGGGCAACCTTCCCACTCTTTAGAGAGCCATCAGCATTCTTAAACTCCTCCTAAGCTTCTTCCCTTTCTTCCAGGAGTCTTACAGAGGCAGATGTATATAGGATGATGAGTAAATTTCTCTTGGCATAGATACAGATGGGAGTTCTCACTGTTTCTACCAGTTCAGGTCACCTCCACCTCCCTTGGATCTGCCATCCCAGATGTCAGTGTGCCACGAGCCTTATCACTGTACTGCACAGGGACAGTCAGCCCAAAGTCTCCTGGCTGTTAGGGGTGATGGACTGCGGAAATCTGCTCAACAATCTGCTCAACAAGTTCCTTCTTGGTGGCTGCCACCATAAGCATAGCATGTACAGGCATGTCTTTACCACAGAATTCCCTATCTACCAGTGGAGATAGAATCTGGAATGGTTCTCTTGGGGATTTGCTCAAATGAGTCAGGTTCCTGCCACACCTGCCTACAGGTCAAGTCAATCAGCTCATTGTCGGGTAACTAATCCAGGAGATAGATGGGCCAGCTTCAAAGTCCTCCAGAAATACTGACTCCTGTTGGGAAGGATTAGCACAATACCAACTACCATTCTGGTCAAGGATTTCAAGAATGTCTCCAAATGAAATGTGTTCAGGAGCTGATGGTGGGAACCCTTCCCCTTCACTGAAATCAGAATCTTTGGTAACTGACTCCTAAGGGGAGCCCAAGTGCTTACTTTTGTACTTCTTCTTCCTAGGGACTTCCTCAAAGGGATGCTCCAGTGAAGAGACAGTGAAACCCTGCTGGGTGGTCTGGAGAGTTTGGGCTGGCTGTCCCTGTGGTGTAGAATGATGTCATTCAAAGTGCATTGACATCTGGGATCTGGAAAGAATATTTGAGCGGGTTAGGATCCCACTGCTCTGCTAAAGCAGAGAAAACCCTCTTCACCATTGGAAATTAAGACAACAGAGCCAAGAGGCCGGGCCTCTGGCCTACCCGAGGCAGAAGTGGAAGCCTAGCTGTCCAGTGGCAAAGCTCTGAGAGGTATAGAAGGCTTTGAAAACTTCTGAGTCAACTCCAACACCTCAGATCCAGCAAGAGTGCTTCAGCTCCAAGAGTCATCTGGTTCCAAAGACATCTCACAACCTTATCTTGCCAGTGGTGGGATGTGAACCCACTTCTCCAGATAGACTGAAGACTTAATACAGTGTCTTAGATCACTCAGCCACATTACCTCCTTTGGGCTGGTGCAGGCAGAGATATGTTTGGATCCACAGATAAAGCCATCCTCAGATCCCAAGCAGATGGACCCAGAAGACTGGTAACCTGGGGCTGTAAAAGGATGGGTTGGATCAGAGAAGGAGTTATTATTGGTGGAGTGACAGAAGGCTGGACTTCCTTAACCATGGTGGTGGGATCCAGGATAACTCCCATATGAATCTGCATGGTGAGAAATATCATCATCATCCTGTCCACATCAGCTTCACTTAGATTTCTAGAAGACTGAGAGGATGCCAAGGAAGGAATTTTGATTGTCAGAAATGCAGAAATGGAGATTGAACTGTAGACAGTGCTGTGTCTACAGTGGGAGAGTATGTAGTCCTAGGTAAAGATGCAGATCCCAAGGTACTCAGAGCTGAAGAAGGGGCTGTGGGATCTTGCACCTAAATTGTTGTGGAAGTCTTTGGATCTAAATTCTGCTTTTTCTTAGGAGGCTCCAAAAAAGAAGAAGGAGTTGAAGACCCTGACAGTTTGGGAGATTTTAAAACAGACTCCTTAGTTTTTGATTTGGGGGGGTGGAGGTCCAGAAATGTCCTCAGTAAAGGGACCCTTTCAGAATGAGTTTATTTTTATGGTCAGTAATAGTCCTAGAATTAGAATTTTATCTGATAAAGGCAACTTGTGCACACATATTTTGAACCCCAAATGACATTTTTTCTGACATTATGAGTGCTGTAAAGAATTTTACAGAGAAGAAGAGAAAAGGAAACGTGTAATCTGATGTCAATCTTCATTTTATCCTGGACACTTGGGTTCAGTTCTGAACTTCGGAACCGACTTAGCCTATACTACAGCTCATGAACACCAAACAAATCTCGAGCCAGATACTACCTATGAGGCTGCTCTCTCTATGTTACCCCAGATCTCATTTACCACTTCCTGTGACAGACGCGTGACCTAGAAATGTCGAGTTTTTGGTTAACAATGTCTGTATTTTTCCTGCATATCTATTTCTGTGAGTATAATACTTCACTTTTTTCCTACTGTTTCTTCACTATAGCCTACCCTCTTCCTTTACTCAAATACATCTATATAAAATAGGTCTGTATTGATACTTTACATTATATCCTCCCTATCCCTGTTAGTATAGTGTGGTACTGTGCGTGTTGACTGTTGGTTGTAGAAGCCGTTTTCTACTTGTCATGGCTGATAAAGGTAAAGACAGTTCAGGTTTTAAGAATTGCCAAAATTGTGAAAGAAAAATGCCCAACTCCGATGGACATTCTCTATGTGTCTATTGCTTGGGTCCAGTGCATTTACAGGAGGAATGCTCCATTTGTCACAGCTTTAGCCACCAGACCCTGGTAGAGAGGAACAATAAATTGATTTTAAAAGACATGTTAAAATCTGCCTTGGAGGAAGCCATCTCAGGATCAGAAAAGAAAAGCAAGAGAGATGTCTTCCCCTTCATCATCTTCCTCTTTTTCATGGACAGAAAAATCAAAAAAGCAGAGTCATTCGGTGATGACTTCTCCACTGGCACCAACAGCTAAGATACTTAAGTCCTCGGTTACCTGAAGCTCTGCGGATCTGATTGAGGGCCTAAAAGGATACTTTGATACTGACTTCAGCACAGATAGTTTCTTCTGTTCCGGTGTTGAAGTTATTGGCACAGGCATTAGAAACAGGATCTGTTATTTCAGTGCTGTCTTCTGTTTCAGCTCCATTGGCTTTGGCACCAACTGAATGCTCCTTTTTAGACCGGCTTAAGACCGGATATTCACCATCAGTAGACCCTTTCTCAGACAGACTACCTAGTCCATTTTTGGAAAGAAAAAATGTCCCTCAATCCAGTCTGTTTGCTCTATCGACCTGACAGTGTTGAGATTGGTGGATCAGCTCTTCCTAGCAAGAGGGATTCCAGGCATGTGCCTGGTTCCAGCTACTTCAGGTACCAGAACACTTTCTTCCTCGACCCCTTCTACTGCTCCTCCTCTTACCTCCAATGAGGCTTTAGATATTCCAGCTATGACCTTCCCTGTGCTGACTGTTTCAGTGCCAGTGACATTCCTATCTCTGATACCGACTCGCCCCTGGGTTCTTTGGCACCTTGGGATTCTGGAGACCTCTCGGGTCGTACGTATGCTGTTGTTTCTGGGGGGCAGGATTCCAGTCCAGTTTTTTCAGAGCCATCTCTGCACCTTGGGGCCTCAGCACATATTAGCTTGACACTGGCTTTAGCCTTGGGGAGGTTTCTTCAGAGCAGGGTGTAACCACGGTCCTAAGGCAGTCCTCTGTGTCTGTCTTCCTTCCTCTTTGGGGGGACTAGCTTTCCAAGTCATGGAGAGGGTCTTGCCCTCTGTGGGCATAGTCACCCCCTTCCCTTTCAGAGCAGCTCTCCAGTTCTTTCCCTTATCCAGAGCCCCAGCCAGCCTTAACACCTGGACAGCAGGAGTTGAAGCTGCAACGGTATCCCATACCAGGGTTGTCCTGTTGTGTTACCTCCCCAGATTGTCTCAGTGAGGAGGTTCCTCAGAAGATGAAGTATAAGAGGAAACACTTAGATTCCCTCAGGAATCTTTCACAGAGGAAACAGATTATGATTAAGGGGAGGGTTCCCCACAGTCTCCCCCAGAGGACATTTAATTCTTGAAATCCTAAAGCAGAGGGGTGTCTGGACATCCTAACAGCCCTCCTTGGATGAATTAGTGTACTTGCAAGCTTTCAGCACTCAACCACCTACCTGTTGGGTAACTCCACCCACTGATGAGCTCATTAAGATGGTCTTGCAATAGGCAAGGAAGGCTCCTGATTCCATAGAACCCATCTCCAAGAGTCCAGATAAAATCTTAACTGTTCCCAAAAACCACCAGTTCTGGGCAGAGGGATTGTTGTTAAATGCCATAGTGGTATCGGCAGCTACAAAAAAGGAAGTGGCAGAGGAGAGTTCCACTATTCATCCTCCTAACAGAGAGTCTAGGATGTTGGCTAGATTTGGAAAGCAGATCTATGCTTTATTGACTTTTGCATTACGGTCCTTAAACTTTATGGCACACTTCAGCAAATTTCAAAGGGATCTGGTTAAAGACATATCAGATACCCTGGCAGGAACCATGTCTGTGGGAGTCCAATATAATGCTGCTTTCCAGTTGGCTTCCCTAGAGTCTATTACAAATTTGTTTATAAGGCTCATAGCACATGCAGCCAAATGGCTGACCACGGCAGTGGGTTCAGGTGTAGCCATAAGGAGACATGCCTGGATGTGCTTATGTGATTTTGCTGAGCCATTCAAGTATTCATTCATCAATTCCCCTTTTGACGGCTCATTCCTTTTTGGCCCTAAAGTATGAGAGACCTTGTCCAGGTGTGAGAAGGATGGAAAGAACTTTACTGCTGTAGGTTTAGGCTTTTATACTCCTCAATTATCCTATTCTATGAATCAGAAGAGTGGAAAAATGTAGTTCAAGAAATCCTAAGGACCTTTCCAAAATGCATGTGGGAGCAGCTTCCCTGGGGAAGAGAGTGAAGCTTTAATCGAAGACACTGTCCACATGGTGGAGGAGGCCCACAAGACCAGGCAGGGTTTCAGGGACTTCTTTACTGCTAAATCCTATCAGCAATTCTGAAGGGAGGCCCAACTGCCACCCTATGAAGGCAGTCATGGGCCGTTTATCCTTGCACCAACAAGCCTGGCATCAGATAACTTTGGATATTTGGGCACAAAGGATTATAACCAGAGGATACACTGTACCTTTATCTTCCCCTCCCTGCAACTGCAAAAAGTTCCCCAACATTCCATCCAGTCAGAGGGAACCAGCAGTTTTAGAGCTTCAAAAACTGCTGGAAAAAAAAGAGTCATCCAAGAGGTCTTGCCAGACCAGATAAAATCCAGGATTTACTCAAGATTCTTTTTAGTGACAGAAAAGACAGGGAACTGGAGACCACTTTTGCATCTAAGCATTTTGAACAACTGCATTCAACAGACAACTTCCAAATGAACACAGTTCAGTCTATCCTCCCATTTCTAGGGAAAGAGGACTGGATGTGCTCAATATATCTCCAGGATGCGTATTAACACATAAAAATGAGCAAGCGCTCCAGAAGATATCTCCACTTCCATCTGAGAGACAGTAATTTTCAGTTTAGAGCTCTTTCTTTTGGTCTCACCACAGCCCCAAGGGTGTTCACTGAATGTATGGCAGTAGTAGCTGCTCACTTGAGACTGCAAGGATTATGGGTGTATCCATACTTAGACGACTGGCTCCTTACCACTCTCACCAGGCATCATATAGAACAAGCAAGGAGCTACATTCTCTGGTTTTGCTCCAACCTAGGGATTACGATCAACTATGAATAATCTCATCTGAATCTGACTCAGACATTAGGGTAAATAGGAGCAATATGGAACCGCAACACTTGCATAGCCTACCTTCCTCCACAGAGAATATTGAAAATCAAAGCCCAACTAAGGAAAACTGTCAAGAACAACAGAGTTCCCACATAACTTGTTTTACAGGGCTTAGGTTCAATAGCAGCAGCCATAGCTTTACTGCCCCTAGCAAGATTCCACATGAGATTTTTACAGTGGCTTCTAGCATCTCAGTGGTCCATTTTGAATCAGCCAAGGTCGGATCAGGTTTTTATTAACAACCATTGCAAGAAAGACCTAGATTGGTGGTACCACTCAGAGGAAATTCTTTTGGGCTGTCCCTTTATTCCTTCTCAACCCCAAGCCATAGTGACCATGGACGCCTCCCAAATGGGGTGTGGGGCATTATCTGAGCAAGGCCATCCAAGGCACTTGGTCCCCATGAGGCCAACTTGCATATCAGTGTCCAAGAGTTGAGAGCAGTGCTGTTAGCACTGCAAGCCTTTCAAACCATTCTCCCCTTTGGGACTATTGCAATACAAATAGACAATATGTCAGTGGTTCAATATGTCTGTGGTTTGGTACATCAAGCAGGGAGGAACCAAGTCTTACCCTTTTGTCAAGATGCTCTCAGAATTAATAAAATAATTTTCACCTTTGAGGATAAGTTACAGTTGATAAAAATGGTTTTACTTCCTAAGATCCTATACCTAGCTCAACCTATTCTTATGTTTCCCAAGAAAAATCTTCTTAAGCAGATAAACACACTATTATTAAAATTTATATGGTTTCCTAAAAAAAATAAAGTGGCTTTCTCACATCACATTAGACCATGGGAACAAAAAGGACTAAACGTTCTGGATATTGAATCTTACATAAAGGCTTTCATACAACTGTCTCAGACTGGATCAATTCCAATTACTTCTCTAATTGGAAATTGTTGCATTCTGTTATACTAACAATTGAAAATACATTATCAAAAAATTCTCTGTAAAAGACAAAGTTAATAAACTATGGCATTTACTAGGCATTAATATGCAATACAATATAACAAAAACTACTAAATTAAATTTGATCAATCTTCTTTTTAATGTATTCAGAAAGTTTGTTAATCTAAATATGGGGAGCCCAAGAAGTCGAATCCAAAAAAACAACGAAAACTAAAAACCGTGAAATTCAAAACCTCGAATACTAAAAAAATTTAAAATTTTGGCATTTCAAAACAAAAAAAAACAAAAAAAAAAAAACACCAAAACAAACAAAATTTACCTTTAAAAAACCCCACAATTCAAATATTGGAGAAAATTTTAATTAAAAAATTTTTTCATTTTAATTTCCATAAAAACAAAAAAACCCCCAAAAGGCTATTCTTAACAAACATTTTTAAAACAACAAAACCAAATGAAAAAACCCAAATAAACCCCCCAAATTCCAAAAGGTAATTTTTGAATCCTTTTTTTACCTAAAGCTTTACAAAATTAAAAACCCCCGTTAAAAAAAATTTAATTTGTTTAAATTTGCATTCCCGGAAAAATTTTTCCTGGAAAATACTAAAAAAAATTTGTTTTAACTTCTGAAAGAACAAAAAATGGAAAAAACGGTAGAACTAAATTTTTTAAACCCCCAAAAAATTTTCCTTTATAGGGTCTGGTTCTCCTTATTTGGGGAAAAAAGAATTTTTTCATTTTTTCATTTAAAAATTAAAAGGGTTTAGTTTTTTAATTAAATTAAAAATTAAAACCCATGGAATTATCTACAAATTTTTAAAATTTTAAAAAAAACTTTAAAAATTCTCAGAATTCTGGGTGAAAAATTTTAAAACTTTTAAAAAGAAAATTCAAAAAACAAAAAGGTTTTTTTGGAATCATTTCCTGATCAAAAATGGAATCCCCCTTTTAAAAATTTTTTTATGGGGAGTTAATTTTTATCACCCGAAAAAAACAAATAAATTTTAACCCCCCCCGTTAAACCTCAAAAATCCAATTCACAAATTGGGTTTCTTTAAAAAGTTTTCCCCTTTTCATTTTTAATTCCTAAAAATTCAAAAAAGGGTTTAAAAAAGGGAAAATATTTTCCCCCGGGTTTGCAGAAATTTGCTTTTTCTTTTTTTATTATGGCCTGAATTAAAAACCCTTTCCCCGGAGGGTTAATTACTAACCCAAAAATTCCCCACAGGGCTAATTTATTGAATCCGGTTTTTTTAAACTTTTTTTAATTCATTAAATTTTTAAATAAGGTCTCCCGAAATTTTAAAAAATAAAATTTTGGGGTTTGGGAAAAAAATTGGTTTTAATTCCAGGAAAATTTTAAAAAAAGTTTTTTTGGGAACAATCAGCCACTAAAAGGGAAATTTTTTAACCCTTTTTAAGGAAATTTTAAGGAATTTAAAATCAAAAACTCGAAATTTCTTAAAGGGCCTTAGTTAAAACCCTTGGAAAAAAAGTTTTGAATTGATTTACACTATTTAAATTATTTTTGGCCTCTCTGATTTTTTAATTTAAAAATTTAATTAAAAATTTTTTTAATTTCTTTACTTTTGAAATTTAAAGTAAAATTTTTTTAAGGTTTTTTAATTGAATTTCATAAAACAGGGTTTCCTTAAAAAAAATTTTTTTAAAAAAAAATTGGTAAAAAAATCCTTTAGAAAGTCCAATTGGGGGTTTTTTCCCTTTTTCCAAAAAAAACTGTTTTAATTAAGGATGCATAAAAATTTTTTAAAAACAAAAAAATTGGAAAATTTAAATTTTTTGGGGTCATTTCCCTGCTAAAAGAGGGTCCCAAATTCCCAAAGGGAGAAAAAATTTTTCAAAACAAAAGGGGCCCTTTCCTTTTGCTTCCTGACTTGTTTCATTTTCCCCTGGGCAAAATGGAATTTTAAATTTTTCCCTAAACCCTCCTTTAAAAATCCCTTCAAAGGGCCACTTAATGGGGGAAATTGGCCCCCCCGGTTTTTATTGCTTTTTCCCCCATTAAACCAAAATTTTTAATTCCTTCCAAATTCCTAAAAGAAAATTCAAATCAGGTTTTTGAAAAGGGGAAACCTCATTTTTCCCCCCTTTTTGCCCCCAATTTCTTCCCCTTTTCTTTCCCTTGGGGGGATTATGGCCTAACTTCTTTTTTGGGCCCAGATAGGTGTCCTTAAATATTTTTGAAAAGGGGGTTTTTTTTTTTCCAAACTCCAAAATTAAAAACTCACAGGGGGGGCGCTAAGTTTTTGAAAGCCCGGTGTAGTAAACCTTTCTTTCCCAATTCAATTTTCCAAAACCCAAAAAAGGGCCCCAAAACCCGAAAGTTTTTAACACAACAAATGGGAAAAATTTTTTCCTTTTTTGGGGTTTGGGGAAAAAAACAATTGGTTTTACCCTATTTGGAAAAAAAATTTTAAATTTTTAAAAATTTTCCCCTTTGAAGAACCCCGCTCAAAGGGAAATGGTGGCATTTAATTTAAAATGGAAATTTTAAGGGGAAATTTAATTGGTCATTTTAAAGAAAGGGTTTTTGAGTTGTTTTTGGGAAATATAAAAAGGCCCAAAACCCCCAAAAGGGGGTTTTTAAATGAAATTTTCAAATTTAAAATTTTATTCCCATTTTAGCCCCGGGAGAACTTAAAATTTTTTTAAATTAAAAAATTTTCCCCCCTTACTTATTTTCCAAGAAGGGGTTTTAGAAAGTCCAACCTTGGGTTTGCAAAGGTCCAAAATTGAATTTATTTAAAACCCTTTTCCCCTTTTAAAAACAAAACCTTTCCTTTTACCCAAAATTTGGGGACAAAAACAAATTCAAAAACAAGATTAAATTTACCCGGGTTTTTCCCCCAATTTAAAACAAAGGTGAATACGGTTTTTAAAAAATTTAAAATTTATAAACAACCTTTTTTCCCCTAGAACAAAAAATAAGGAAGGTAGACCCTTGGTTTGGTCCTTTGGGAACCCGTTGGAAGGGGGAAAACCGAAACCCCAAAAAATTAGAAAGGGGCCAAAAAAAATTTATTTCCTTTTACAAA